>NW_016690436.1:314173-359191 GCF_001604755.1 Lepidothrix coronata
CGGGCTGTGCCCCCAGCAGTGCTCCCAGGCTGTGCCCATGGGCTGTGCTCACGGGCTGTGCCCCCAGCACACAGCAGACGGTGGCAGTCGCTGGCTCACCGCCCACGCTGCCGCAGCACCGATAAGGTGCCGAAAACACTGTCAGGCCTTTCAGATAAGAGAGATTCAGAGCAAGGGAGAGCACCAGCTCCAGAGCACCGACACTCGTCAGGGTTGTAGCAAGGATGATAAGCAGGCACAGGAGGCCGGCGGGGGAGTGTGGGCACCGTCTGCCCAAAGCCAAAGCAAGAGAGGCTGAAAGTCATCCTGCACCCAGGCAGCTGAAGCTTTGCCCCCACCACATTAACACCTCCTGGGCACACACTTAACCCAGTTTCATTGCACTCTTTCTGCTGCCATGGTCATTCCTGAGTATTTCTATTTCTTTCTGCAAGGGAGGGCAAGAAGCAGAACAGCAGCATGAACTTACTGTACAATCACTCAGTCACTCCTTGTTCACACCCGTCACCAAGATACCACATTATCAGCCCAAGTGAAACCCGCATTATTTGCTTTCACAAGAAGAATATTTTATATCTAGGAGACATAATACATATACACTTGTGAAAGTAAGTTACACCAAGTGGCTCCTACCTCCAGCCTGTCTGTCCTCATCAGCTTCTGGGCAGCAGCGGCGGCAGCGGCAGGAACCGGCACCCCGGGGTTCCCTGTCACCAGCATGGGGGCCGTGGGCAGGATCTCCGCAGGGACCAGGCCAGGGGACACAGGCCCCAGGTAGGGGTTGAAGGCGGCTGACGCGTTGGTGGCTAAGCTCGGTGCCACGGAAAACATTGGCTGTGGGCAGAGACAAGGGGACAGACACTTAATATCTGCACTTATCGTGCTGTCACCATACCTTTTTGGCCACCCCTTGAGCAGAACAAGTCTCTGCTACTGATGGGAAAGAAGCATTTGTCATGTTTGAGGGATATGGGGAACATCTGTGCAGACGTCACAAAAGAGTGAGACCACGGGGATGGGCATCTCTGCCAGCCTTGCTGCTTCTCCTGCTCCAGCTTCCCTGCACGCCCACAGCACATGGCAGCTCCTGGAGCAAGCTCCTACAGGATCCACACTCCAGCAATGCCACAATGAACACTCTGTGGGGTCAGGGGCAGTCTGGGACTGCTGGGGGAACACGATCACAGCGGGCACAAGTGCCCGCTCTGGGGGAAAAGGCATCTGAAAGCCCCAGCACAGCATCAGCCATGCTCAACTTCAGGCACAGGCAAAGCCTCTCTGACCCTGGTGGCAGCTAGAGCTGGCTCAGGAGTTGCAGAGGTTTCATACAGGAACAAGAGCAGCCAACCACGATCCATTCTTTTCCCAGAAGTCAACAGGCTGGCCATGCAGATACTCAGACACTCACTGCATCAGGGAGGTGCTTTAGTCAGGCTAAAACACTAAACCAGAGGGAGACAGCATATGCAAACACAATTTTCTTTAGTTTGTTTGCATGTTTTCAGAAAAGAGACTGGTGCCCTTGTGGGCTGTGCTATGGTGTGAAGATAATTGGGTGTAGAGCCCAAATAATGTCGTGAAACCCAACAACAGAGCTGCTAGACTGCAGCAGGGATTAAATAACCCTCCTGCCCTCGAACACACAGTGTAACTGCCAAATAAAATTCAGCCAGGACTGTTTATCTTTCATTATCTAAATAAAGCAGTTACTCAAGGCATTTAGGTTTTTCTTCCAAACTAATTTTTAGAGGGAAAAACAACTACAGAGTTAACACGACTCTTTCTCTGTTTCATATCAACTTAAGGCAGACAGCACAGAATGCTGCATGGTTTTGTATTCCTGAGGAAATGATTGATCTGTTTGGAAGCAAGGGCCATTGGAAGCACTGGACAAAAACATGAAGGGATTACTGGAGAAAGTAGACTGAGAGTTGTGTAAATGGTGATAATGTCTGTGACACTTCTGGATTTTCATCCATGTGAATGAAAAACAAACAGGCAGAGTTTACAGGAAATGAGATAGCAGTCTTATAAACACTATTAATTAACTGAACTTTTCATTACTGTGTTATCAGCTAGGTAATAATGAACATTAAAAATAGAACTACGAACCAGTCTGCTAGAGTGTAACTTAAGAGATATCAATGTTTGATTTCAGCCCAATACACTTGCTTTACAGTAAATAAAGGACTATCCCATTTATTTTCTATTGAGCTCATTTTATACCAATATAAATATCCTGCAGCCTTTCAACCACTGCAGAGTAACAGCATATGTTATCAGAGCCACTTCACACCATTCTGACGCTCACAGGTACATTGTGATGTGCTGTACAGGTGCAAGGCAGGACATGCACACTTCCCCTGTTCATGGTCTAGCAGAGCCCAGCTCCCCCTAAACCAAAGTCTAATTCCAGGAAGCAATTCCCTGGGAAGGTTCCCCTGAGTGAAGGGAAAACATCCAGTGGGCATCTTCTCAAAGCCAAGAGTTTCCTAGAGCACATGAAATTGCAAAGAAAATGAAAATCCTACGCAGATCACTCACGTTGTAAACTTTAAGAAATAAGTTGCAAAAAATGAATTACATTAACCAAAGATTAACAAAATGATTTAACAATATTACTTCAGGCAAGGTGGAATGACACAGCACAGACACACAGACCGGCACTTCTTGGCAGTTGATTTCTCCACCCGTTCCTGACCTTTGTGGGATCTCAGTGTGCCAGCCTGTGCCACCTGCCCTCAGCCCCAGGCCCCCATCCTCCCTGGTGGGAGCCCCAGACACGTACCACGGGCTGCAGAGGGGCTCCGGGCATCATGGCATTGGCGAGCTGCATCTGCTGGGCCAGCATGGCCATGTTCTTCTGCTGGATCAGGTTATTGCGGCCGTTGATCTCCAGCTGCGTTTTTAAGTGTGGTGGGGGGTGAAGATATTTGCAGTTTTCCCTCGAACACCGACCCTGAAGAGAATTGACAGAGTTGGATTAGAAGCTGTGGGTGCATCTTTGTTCCTTATGTCATTGGCTAAAGCAAACACAGCCCAGGCTGCCGGCCAGGGGAAAGGGCTGTCACGCACTGCCCAGAGCCACTTCACAGTCCCTTTATCTGCTGCTTCCTTTGCTTTTCTGAGCCATGGATTTCTGCAGCACAACTCTGAAACATGCTGGGTTTTTTTAACGTTCCTGAAGGTGAGCAAATAGGAGTTGTTCTGAAAGCAGAGCATGTCCCTCCTCTGTGGGGACACATTCCTGCTCCATGAGAGAAATCAGCACCACTGCACTTCACTAGACCCGGGATGCAGCATCTTTGAGGGAAACCTCCTCCATAGGATGCGTTTTTGTTGTGATGTGTAAACCAAACAGGAAAACCAGAACTGCCTTGTTTCTAAATTTTTCACGAAATTCAGATGTTGTAAACAACAGATTTCATGCACCAGTTTAACCAGGATGAAAGGATGTTCAGCAATGTGACAACCATTGATATCCAGAAACAAACAACAACCCTGTGCACGATGCACACCCAGACCCCACTGCACCTCCCCTTCTCTCACAGCACAGAGTTGCGATGCCACATGACAGGAACCTTCAGAAAATGCAAGTTCATTAATTCAGAAGCTTTACAAACTAATTGTTCTTTAAAGTTTTTAACACCAAGCACATGCTTTTACTAAAGGGATGGCAACAATAAAAATTAAAAAAAACCCACAATTAAAAAGGACAATTGAATTATTTTCTAAAAAAAAAAAACAACCAACCAACCAACCAGATTCCTTAAATTACATTTTTTTCCTTTACTCATTCATCTTTGAAATAAATCCAAACAAGAACAATGACAAGGCAAAAGACAGACTTAATTTGAGTAAGAAATCGTTTTTATCAGGGAAAAAATTGATTCAATACAGTTTGACCTTATGCTGCAATTTTGCTCAGAAAGTTAAAATTTATCCTTGTTAAACGATCTGCCAGAAATCTAATTTGTAGGATGATTTTTGTCTGCCCTAAAGGCTGGGATAACAGGTTTGCTGCTGCCCCTTTCCCAGTCCATCTCTCCTCTGGCACTGCAACCTTCTTAAGACTCATTTTCATAGTTATTCAGCTGCAATCTGAGTGATCCCTGCACAGGAAGACAGACCCGATAAAAGAAAAATATGCCAAGTTTTGTGTCTGTCTTCAGGTAACACACCACAATTATGGAGAGCACTTAGAGAGATCTGGAGACAATGACTGCGTGGGTGTTGGTGGACCAGAAGGTCCACATGCCCTGATCATGTGCACTGACACCCAGAAACCCCCCTGTGGGGCAGCAGGGGAGGGGGACATCGCTCTTGTTTGTGGCAAGAGCTGGGGGGCTCCCCCAAGCCCTCGGATGGGGGCCCTTTGCTGTTCCCTGACAGAGCCCAGGCTGGGGCTCCTGTGGGCTGGGACTGAGGGGACTGTGTGCTGTCCTCAGCAGAGGTGATGCTTGGAGAGTACCACTGAAGTCACTTGCAAGAAAATCTTCCTAATAACATCCCCAAGTGTTAGAAAGCAATCAAGACAGGGGCCAGAGAATGCCAAAAAGCCAACAACTGTACTGCAGATAAGACAGGGAAAAAAAACATGTGCTGCCTGAGGAAATATTGTTCCAGGGGAAAGGAGCTTCCTAAAGCAAACAAGGATTTGGATACTCCAGTAACAAACAGCGACAATGCATTAGCAGAAGTGGTGGCCACAGGGATCAGTGCTCACGCAGTGAGAGTTTTAGTCCCTGTTAACTGAAGCAGGGTTTATACGTGTGTAAATACACCTGTACACGCCTGGAAATGCTCATCTGCTGCTGGCTGCTCCAGCCATGGGTGCTCCCTAGACACCCCCAGCCCCAGAGGGCGGCCCCATCCCTGTCTACAGGGACCAAAGCTGGCACCTGATACCCTGGGGCAGTGGCCAGACCTGCCCAAGGGCCAGCACAGCCTGGGCCGGACGGCCCAACGATGCCTGGGACATCTCCCAGCTGTCACCCGGCAGCCTTCACTCAGGGAAGGCAGCTCTCAGCTCAAGGGGTGCTTTGGGGCAAAATGACCCCCAGTTCTCTCCTTTAACAGCTAAACCAACTCATTTCAGCGCCCCCAGGCCCCCCAAAGCACTTCAACACTGTGTGAACTGGCAGGTAAAGGCCTGCACTTTGGAACAGCTTCATTTAAATCAATTCTTCTCTCAACACTAACCCCATGTTAGGTGTTGCTACTCCTCAGTAACACGGGGCAGACTGACACATTTAACAGCTGCCTCGGAAATGAGATCTTACGTGAGCACAGTGTAAAAATCAGAGCTAATTACTGCTAAACGAGTAACATGGAACTACAACATGTGTTGCTGGAATCAGAGAGGAGCAGTTAACAAACCTGATTCCAAAATGCAGATTAAACTCAATGTCCTCATTTCAGTGCTGGGGTTTAGGCTGCCCCACAGCTCTCTGGATGGGATCCAACGCCTGGCAGTACATGTTGTACATCCCGACCACTTAATGTACTTCATACACTCAAATGCTTTAAAAGCCATAAAAAACCATTCTCGAGATCTAATGCAATGTCCTCTGGCTCCCGGGAAACAAGGAGCCCTGCTGCTGCTTCCCCATCGAGGCCATCATTTCTATCCACTTAGGAGCTGGTTCTCAAGGAAAACAATTTACTCTGAGTTAAAGACTACAAGAATATACCACATCCCCAGGTAAACTGCTCATGCTTTGTTATCACCAGCTACTATCAAAACATTTACATCCTCTTTGTTTGCCTGTGGCTTTGGTGCCCAGGGCACCTTTAACCTTCAGTCTTTTAAAATTTGCATATCTTAGCAAATTCCCCAAAAGAAATGCAGACTTGTCTGTTTGGGAACAGGGTTTCTTGTTTTACTTTTATTCCATGAACCTTTACAAATGGTCCACAGAGCTCCCAGGAGTTGGAAACCGCAGGCTGCAAACCCCTGTCCCAGATCTGCCCAGAACACGGGCAGCATTCATCCCCTCGACCCTGCGGGCAAGCAGTTCCTAATTACCTTGTTACTGGATCCCAGTAACTGCAGTCAACAGAGTTCAAGGCAGATTTTCATCTCTCTGAACCTTTTCTGAACCCCTTTCAGTCATCACAAAAAGAATCCTATCTGTGAGCATATGCAGAGGCGGCAGTTTCACGCTGCAGTGTCCCCATGGGCTGCACCAGAACACCGGGGGGGGGGGTTTACCACAGTCCTGCTGGACTAAAACTTACTACAAATGCTCCTGAGGCTCCCCAGCACACTCCTCGGCAGAGGCCCCGCAGGTCTCTGGTCCCTCAAGACAAGCAGAGTGAGGGGCAGAGGGCCAGCCCGGCATTCCCGGCTCTCTCACATGATGTTTGGTCCGGCTCTGGGATGAGCAGCGTCAGGCAGCCCGCCCAGCCCAGCCCAGTGCCAGCCCCTCCAACAGCCACACAGCACCGTGTCTGCAGCAGCTGCTGCACTCGGAATTCCTGCTGAAACACGGGGCAAGCACACGTTTGCCTCTGCTCTCCTTGCAGCAGTAAATATTCTCACCTCATTATGACCCTCCATTTTTTCTTGGTGTTTAATACACGAATTTATTTCCCCCTGTGTACAATTCACTTTCATTGCTAAAAATGAAGAGCCATCCACTGGACTGTGGGATTGGGATGTGCCTGACCTTGGCATGTTTAGCCTTCTGTGACACCCTATCAGGTGCAGCGCAGGGCTCAGCACAGTCTGGTGATCAGGACTCAGTTCGGGAGGACTTTTCCCCTTGCCTTCAGGGGAGCAGGAACATGTACGTGACCCCAGGCACCTTCCCACAGACCAGAAGCATCCCCCAGCTATGCAATGTGGTTTTATTCCCCACAAAGCATAGGCATTTCATGTGAATACTTTCAGAACTGTGGAAAACATGCCAAACTCAAGACCGAAAAGAAACCCGGCAGTCCCACCTTGGAAAAACCACTCCCCAGAATTCTGCATTCTGAAAATACAGGGTATTTCTACAAGACTTGGATCCTGACAAGCTTGTTGGATTGTGAGGTTACACCTGAGTGTGTCAGACCAGAGCACAGTGAGCCCATTTCTGTGCAGTCACCACCAGGTTCATCTCCACAACACCCACCTTCTGCAAAGCACAGCACACCCCGTTTTTCACATCCCACACAAAATGTTAGAGATACAACAGCAATTCTTCCTCTCTGATAGTAATCTCCTTCCAGAAAACACTCTGATGGCATATTTAATAAAGGAAAAGCTTTCTTGGGAGTCCCTTCTGACACAGCAAGCTCCTTCTCCCGCTGCAGCGGTGACGGTGCCGCTGGTTCTGCCTCTGCTGTAGTGGGGTACATGTGAACCCCACCTCATGCACACTCCACTGGCACAGTGCAGGTGTCTGCACTGAGGCCTTAAAGGCAGGTCCCTGACTTCAAAGCTGTTTTAGGAGCTTGCAAACATCCATGGCTTTCAGTAACCACCTAAACTTTGAACCAATTCAAATTCAAAATAATTATTTCCCAACACTTTTTCAGAAAGATCTACCATGCAGCAGAAGAGCAGCAAACTCACTACTCTGGTGCACTTTGCTCCAGCCTAAAACTTTCCTGGAAAGCACAGCCTGGTGATGCAACAAATCAAGTCTAATTATCAAACTGCTCTTGCAAGGTCATTAATCCTCCAGGCATGACCCATCAGGACCTGGGGTGCCAGGGCAGGGCAGCGCAGCTGGGTGGTGCTGGGCGGTGCTGGGCAGTGCTGAGTGCCCCGTCCTGCTCCCAGTGTGCTGGGAATCACACACCCACACTGCTGGGATGCAGCCCACAGCTCCTATGGGGGCCATCCTCTGCATGAGAGGCTGGAGGTTTGGGGAGAATCACCAAACATCAGATCAGGTTCAGTGAAAGCAGAGATACAGGAGGATTTTGTACAGACAGAGTATCCCAGTTCCTGCTGTCACTGACAAACGCCGGAGCGCACACAGAGCTCAGCGTCACTGCTTGAGGTCATCCCCCTGCGGCAGCACAAACCAGCACAGACACTCACACCCAGCAGGCCCGTGTGTGCCACTCACTGCCTGTCCCCGGCACTGACCCCACGCCAGCCGGGGCAACCTGCCCAGCTCCACACGGAGCTCCTGTGCTGCTGGGTCAGGTATCCCCGCCCGGCCCTCGCGCCCCCGAGGGTCACACACCCGCATGGGCAGCTGTCAGAAATGCAGCTGCTCTGGGAAAGTCTCACACCGAGCTGCGCCAGCCCGCTGGGTCTGTTTATTTATGCTATTTTTATAGCACTGCGGTAGCACAACCCGACACCCCGAGCACTGGATGCACCGCTCTGCGCGTGGTTCTACACGAACTGCTGCTCAAAGTACAACGGGAAAGCTTCTTGCTTCCCATCAATCCACCAACACCACACCGTGAAAGCATCTCCATAGAAGTCCACAGGATGAGAGCTGAGAGCAGGAATGTGCTGCTCACTGTATGCAGAGACATCACTGGAATAACCCCTGGCTCTCCCTGGGGCCCCTGGAATAAACCCTTGGCTCTCCCCCAGGTCCCAGTGCCGACCCCATCACTGCAGGCAGAGCCACACTCCCTGCTGGCACAGCCTGAGGAGGTGCATGGAGCTCGGAGCAGTGTGGACACCACTGGGTGCTGATCATCTTGACCATGCTGATGCAACAACTTTTCCATTTAAATTTGTTAAATTTTTAAATTGATGCTCAGGATGTCCTAGAGCCAAATTAATTCTCCAATTAAAAACTGTTGCTTAGCAACAGGGCTTGAGATGCAGGAGAGCAAAGAGGGATGCCCACGATGGCACCAGGAGCTTCCTCTGCCTGCAACAGAGCCAAATCCCCACTATTTAACAGTTATTAACGACTGATGTAATTTACAGTCACTTCAAACACTTTAAGGTGTTCTGACTGTGCCGTGGTACCGACTGGTCACCGCCGGAGCCGAGGCCGCTCTGCCAGTGTTCCCTCAGCCACGGGCTCTGCCTGTAGCCGACTCACACAGCCTGAGCCACAGCCTGAGAACCATCAGCCAAGGCTCAACAGCGCAGCTGCAACACATGAAATACTTCTGATCCAAAACAAACACGCAAACACCTCCCTCTGTTAGGGAGTACGAATTCCTCCCGACCCAGCGCGTTAGACCCCGAGCAGGAGGATGGCTGGGATGGCTGTTACGTACCATCGAGTATTGCCTGTAAATGGTAAAACTATTTATCCTGATGCCCATGTGTTTTACAGGAAAACATTTAACTCCCCGTAAGCTATGGCTTCCTTTTTAAAAATAAACTGTTTGCAGGCACTTTGTATCATGGCTGGTTTGTCAAACACATTTCAGAGAAACTTTCTTAGTATTAAACAAAAAAGAGTTACAGGACCTATTTTACTGCCTTGAAGCACACAGACTGCAGTCCCCAAGCCAGACAGTGGTCCAGAGGAAGGGCAGCAAGTGCTGAGGCCCCACACAAGGTCGAGGCACAGCCTGTTTGGAGACCCAGCCCAACACCCACAGATGGAGGGTCACTGCAGCCCAGCTCTGCCACCACCCTGGTGCACAGACAGCCACCCTGGTGCTGTGGCACTGTGGGTGCCTCTCCCACACATAACCAGCTCCCAGTTCATGGGCAAACCCAGTGCTGCAAGCAGTGCTTGCTGAGAATCCACTCTCAGACTGCCCACCTGTGCCTGCCGGGCCCTGTGGCACCCCCAGCTCACAGCCCAACAGCCTGCCAAGGAGCTGCTGTGGGCTTAGATACTCCCAGAAAACTTCCAGATGCAAGGAGAAGGCCTGCTGGTGGCAAACACCCTCCAGGGGAAGGAGGTGAGGGCACCTCCCCCGTGAAGCCCCCTCAGCCCTCTCCAGGGCTGAGCTGTGCACAGGAACACCAACAGCAGCACACAGTGTTCGCTTTTCTAAGTGAACCTTTTCATATCAAAACACACCAAAGTGACCACTTAATGACATCTCTGCGTGTGACTATTGTACAGAAAAGCCTCAACCCCTCTAATTGATCATTTGGCTCACACAGCTAATGGCACTCCTATGGGAGCTGTCCAATTGCCATGAAATCCAACAGGATTTAGAAAAAAAGAAAAAAGCAAACAGAGCGAGCAGACTGCCAGCCCAAAACCAGAAAGAAAGACTCCAGTACAGCAGAAAAACCCTTCCCACTGCTCCTGCAGCATGTGGGTCCCTCCTCCTCTGAGGCAGCACAGAATGATCCACAGCACCAGCTCAGGGGGACAGAGATGTGGATGGGGACAGGGATGGGAATGGGGATGCGGAGGGGGACATTCACACTATGACACTTTGCTTTGCACCCACAGCAGTGTCACCAAGCGCCTGTCCTGCACAGGTCACTCTGTGACCCAGGGTAAGGTGGCTGCTGGGACTCCCCCAAACCACCTGAATCTTCATTTCCTAATAGCCATTGGCAAATGCAACAGGAGCTTATGGAAATACAAATATTTGTTTATGTCCATTTCAATTTATATACACTTTTATTCATATTTATAAAAATTTAAAAGTTATAATAAAATATTTAATACAATTTGGGACTGATCTTGGTATTATTACAAATATTTGTATATCCACATGTCTGTATACACACCTGGTATGTATCAATCCATCAGTAGTTATGCTGACACTCCCAGGACACACAAACTCAGCAGACTGCACTAGACCAACACTAGACTTCCTCCCTGGTAACATCCCCACCTGCCTTCAGCCAGTGCAGGATGAGGGAATTATGTTTTTCCAGGGTGGAACAGGAAAAGAAGACCCCCCACGAAGGGGGTATGTACCCCTGAGGGGCAGCACGTGGGTCACACTGGCATTACAAACTTCAGCTGCTCCCTGAACTCCAGTGCCACCAAATCCTTTTAGAGCAATCCCTGGTAATCCGTAAGATCCTTACTCAAGCGTGTAGTAACTCCCATTTTAAGAGAAGAGGGATGAAGTAAAACACAGGGAGATTTGCCCTGTCTCCCAGTGCATTGCCGAGCAGGGACCGGGATCACAGCGACCCTCACTGCTGCTCACAGCTGCAATCCCTGCCAGTGACTCCAGCTGAAACCAGCCCCTCTGCCTCCCCCCACCGCTCTCAGGCTCTCAGCAGTTCCAAGGGATGACTGGAATGAGCAGTGAGCTGAAGGTCCATCAGGTCCCACTGCAACTGTTTAATGGGTGAGCTGAAGCATAATAAATATTGAATAATATTTTCAGGCTTATAATTTGTTTCAGTGTATTTGGTGGTATGAGAGAAAACGGGCATGTTGTCAAATGCTGCATCCAAACTGGGGGAGCAAACAGAAAGCCCTTGTTCAGTAGAGCTGCTAGAACAGGTCAGTGCTATTTATGGCATATTTAAAAAGGGAATCCCATATAAAGGAGGGCACCGTGTGTGTTATCATGCACTTTCTACACAGTTCATGTAGTTTAAAATTGTTTTGGAACCTGCCCTGGCTGGCTGCAGGGCCGTTCCCACCGTGCCCATCACTGCCACCCAGGGCATGTGCTTCACTGCCCCACTGGCTCAAGCAGAGTCTTCTTAGTTATTTAACCTAGGTTCTAAGGTAGATATCTGCAGAGGTAAAATACCCCAGATGTAACTGTTTTCATTTGGTTTTGCAGCACACTGGCATTTTCAGTCTCTCCTGCCTGGTGCGGGGAGGTGATGGCAGGTGACCTGTGCTGGGTCACTGGTGTCCTCACCCAAGCATGGATGCACATTAGTGCACCATTAGTGCTGCTATTCCTAAACTGAATTGCTGTAGTTTAAAAATAAAACCTTCCTTTTGTCATTTCAAGAGAGAAACTGCCATCCCCTGCTGCTGCCTCCTCAAACAGAGGGTAGCTGAGGCCCGAGGCAGTGAGTGGGATCTGGCCACCAGTGGGACATGGGGTGGGACAGCCCAGCAGGAGTGATGCCACTCTGCTGCTCCGGTTATAAAGCTCCTCCCCAAATAGTACAGGCACAACAAAGAGCACTATACAGCACCTTCACAATACATTTTCCCTGGAACATACAGGACAGGCAAAGCAAACAAGCAGCATGAGATGGACAAGGTACCATCGCTGTGCCAATCCTTCTGCACAGAGCCCAGGACTGAGCCCGCCGGGGGCACCCACTGCCAGGGACCCCCAGCCCAGGCACCCCTGAACGCTGCCTTTAGCTCCCAGTGATGCCCATGGCCACAGCATCCCCCGCCTGCCCTCTCACACAGGGCACCTGGCCCTTCCGACAGGACCAGCATCCCCTGCCTGCAGCTGGATGGAACCAGGGACAGAGTGACCCTTCCAGATGTGCACAAGCACCTGAGGTAAGCTCCAGAGCAAGGACCAGGAGGGAGAGCAGGAAAGAGAAGCGATCCCTGAAGTGATGCACTGTTCCCCCCCCAATACCCATGACTTTCACTGTGCATTTTTGCAGTGGCAGTGTTTCATTGCTCCTGAAACCTCCTGCCAGGGCACCCTCGCAGGGCTGGGTTTGACAACTGGCACGTTTGAATCTCGGCAGGTGGCTGATCCACCTCCCTCCCAATGAACACCTTGGCTGCAGAGGCTGAGGCCCCAGGTGAGGTGAGGACAGGGACTGCAATGTGAGCCGTCAGCAGGCGGGCGCTGCCAGCGCTGGCAGCCGCGGCTCTGGCTGAGGGCAGTGCTGAATAACACAGAAATCAACGTCACCTCGATAAACTGCTCTCTGTGTCCAACAGCACACCCACGGCCTCCTCCAGCAGGCTGAAGGTCAGTGCCTGTCAGTATTATATCTGGAGTTTTATGGGAGAGAGGCTGCTCTAAAAGCATTACTGAGAACTGCAGCCCCACACCCCAGACATTGGAAATCACTGCTGGAATCGTATCCTGAAAAACCAACAGATCCATGTTTGGGGGTTTTATTGACGGGGTTTAAGAATTACACCTTTCTCTATCTTCTTGCTATTCTTTTTGTTGTATTTTCCCCTTGCTTTTAGCAAATACAGCATCCTGATATGCTGTTTTAAATACAATTAGAATACGTTTGTCAGGAACATATTTTATTGACTGAAACTATTCCTAAATTTGACTAAAAGTTACCTAACATCATTAGTGGGCAAAATAATTGCCAAAATATTATCTTATTCAAGCTAAATGATAAATTCTGACTGAAATATGGAAAGTTTATTAAACCTTATTTCAAAATAGGATTTCAGTTTACAACTGAGCACAGGTGAAAGAAAGCGCTCTGAGAGGGAAAGGACAGAACAGGAAATTTCATAGAATCACAGAATTAGAGACTAGTTTGAGCTGGAAGGGACCTTAAAAATCATTCAGTTCTACCCCTGCCATGGGCAGGGACACCTTCCACTAGCCCAGGTTGCTCCAAGTCCTGTCCAACACAGCCTTGGACACTCCCAGGGATGGGGCAGCCACAGCTTCTCTGGGCAACCTGTGCCAGGGCCTCCCCACCCTCACAGGGAACAATTTCTGCCTGAAGAAGAAATTTCTTCCTAAAGAAGAAATTTGCCAGGATCTGTACTTCTTACAGATAAATAAAACATTTCCCTGAAACCAAGGTCAGTCACTCAAATGGGAACTGTTAGGGGAATCAATACCAAAGCCTGGAGAAATGATTTCAAATTCATCTCTGCTCTGACATGCCACTTTCCCTGGAATGTGGGAAGCAAACAGTGAATCTTCCCCAGGTGTACACCAAGAGTGGGGCTCTGACCCACCTGTGCACAGGTACAAAAGGAGTTAGAGGCACTGTGGGAAGCAATGGCTGTTTTTTCCTGGAAAAGTGAACAGCTGCTTTCTCAGCACTAAAAACTTTACCCAAGAATTCACAAAGGATCACAAGTTTGAAGTAGCAGCATGAGAAAAGATCTTGACTCTCTTTCATCAATGCCACACTAAAATCTCTGCCGAGCCACATGCCCTGCTGCTCCGTGTGGTTCTGGAAGAGCTGGCTGGCACCTGACAAAATAAACCTGGCGCCTTTGGCTTGGTGGAAAACCCACAGCCTGCAGGGCACGGCCCTCCCGTGAATCCCTGAAAGGAGCACGGAGAAGTGACCTGATTTTCAGGAATGCAAACAGCTCCCGGTCCCTGACCCCACAGGTGCAGGAGACATTTTACATCACCATAAAGTGCCTTAGGTGGAAACATACCGCTTTGATCACATCCAAACCTTTCCACCGGATTATCACACAGCCCTGGCACTGCCACAATAACCCACAGCAGTGGCTGTGGAGGGGACAGGGACAGCTGTCAGGGGACTGGGACAGAGGCCTTGGGCATCAGAGAACCAAGAGCCTTTCACAGCAGCAGGGGAGCCCTGTGGGTGCCACCAAGGCACAGGGTGCCACAGCTGAGGACACGCTGCCTTTGGCAGCTGACAGCAAGTTCTGCCTCTGGCAACCAAAAACTCAACACTTCTGGCCCTTTCTGTACAGTTTGCTTACACGATCATTAAATTAAGGCCATTCAATCTACTCAGTAATAAAGAAAAGGAGAGACTGAAATAGCAGGCACAGGCCCACAGGACAGGCACTGCAGGAGGCAGGGTGCACACCACCCTGAGGGCACCGAGCCCCAGGGCGCTTCAGTCTGATGTCACTGCACCACAAAACACTGAGCCTGCAGATTAATTTCCACGGGAGGTTCAGCTCTGAGGTACATGAGGATGTTGGGGCTGATGGACCACTAACATCCATCACAGAGGATAAAAGGTGGACATGGAGTCCCTCAGAGCAGCAGCATGGGGTGCCACGTGCAGCCCCGAGGTCCCACAGCACCAGCACGGGGTGACCCACAGCTGGAATCATGAAGGTTTGTGTTAATCTCACAGCTGCCACCACCGAAAGGACAAACCCACAAACACACCTGAGTAAAGCGAGTGCACTGTCCCTGTCCAACAAGAACTTTAGAAACTAATAAAAGCTGGAAAAAAAAAAAGGTCAGGAAATCTTTAACAACGTCTAAGAAAAAATTCCACCTATTTTCCACAAGAGGGAACTCAGTGAAGCCAATGGCTTCTGCTTCCGACAGGACAGTGATTTCCTACAAACACCTTCACAATCAATGTCCAGCCCCTGTGCAGTCAGGGCAGCCCCTGGACCGGTGGGCAGGGACTGCCAGAGCCCACAGGAAGGCACCCGCGGTGGCAGGGACACACCCGTGACAAAGCAGGATTTAATGTGACTGTTCCTAACGGGAGCAGGAATCCCGAGGGAGCAGCTGGCCTGCACACCCCACTGGAGCAGAGAAGTGTCACTGTGTGATGACTTTATCGCTGTGGGGCCGGGGCTGGCAGGAGCTGCTGTGAGTGCTCCTGCTCTAATGAAGCAGTAATTAGTGAGCACCAGGCACCAGCCCAGGGCAATGCCAGCTGCCCCAGGGTCAGCAGGAAACCCAGATCCACACACGTGTCACCCCTCCTGGGCTGCGAGCACACAGCTACAACCCTTCCCACAGCCTCACGTTACAGCACTGAACACAGGAGCCACGGCAACCAAACAAGGGATCCACAGCAATGAGACTCTGCATGACTTAGTCAGCAGCTCAGAGGAATTAATGACCCTGGCCACACACACCTATGAGTAAGGTCAACACTCGGGCCTCACGCCCAAAGGCACCCCCAGATCAGCAACAGCCCCTGAAGCTGCTGCCACCCACTCCAGGGCACTGCCACGTGTCCCTGCCAGGCACCACCACATCCCACCCCAGGGCACCCCCAAGTCCCACACATTTACTCTCTATTTCTATTGGCTGGCAATTAAATATTCCTGTTCTTTTGAATTTTTTCTTTTAAAGCTAATTCCGTCTGGTTTGAAGTGAAAATCAAAGAACAATCACTAAAGATAAAGACCAGGCTGACAGAAAGCTAGCCTTGCATCTTTCCTTAAATGTGCAAGACAGAACAAACACAGCTCTTCTCCTTTTCCTCTCAACTGCGTCACGACTATCACGTAAGTAGAATCATTAGCTCTGGCCTTTTTTCTGCACGTGCAGACACATGCAAACATACCACCTGAACTTCATATCCTACCAAAGGGGGAAATCTTTGTCCTCAAGTTAGACTATATGATTACTAGAAATCATATATAAGAGTAAGTTTTACGTAAAGGAATGGTAAATGCACTGCAAAAGGAACGGGGAAGGGCTCACTTGTATGCACACAACTCTCAGGGACACTGATAAAGAAAGGTAAATAAGTTATGCATCTGCCACAGGGTTGCTCTTCTTGCTCATCTTGCTGGCTACTGGGTGTTGAAGCAAAGGTGTTTCAAGAGCAGAGGATTTGGTGGAATAGAGAGAGTACATACGAAATTTGTCGGCAAGCAAGTCCTGAGACAGGAGGGACATGCAATAAGTCACGTTTTTAAGAGACCTGGAGGCCAGCTCTATCTGGTGGTGGAAAGACATGCTCATCAGAGAGGTGAGCAAAGCTTTGGAGAACCATCAAAATCAGTGCCATTCCCCAAAAAAGGGCAGGGGATAAAAGAGAAGATTTTGACAGGTAAGCCAGCACCAGCACAGCGCTGCAGAGGGCTCTTCCTGGCCATGGAGAGAGCATGGCCAGTGCAGATGAGGTATCTGTGCAAGCAAAACAGACATAACACTGAATCTAAAACACAGGCTCTGGTACAAGCACTTATGGTACACCTAAAGCCTCGTAGGAGAAAGCCTCTACAAGTGAATAGGGAGGAAGCCCCCAGAAATGAGGAGAGCTCTGTACACGGCCACTGCTCATCAGCATCACACACAGAGCCTGACAGGAGTGGTACTGTGCCCTGGAATTCAGTCACTGACAGAATTCAGCACATGAAAATTAAAACAATTAAAATTAAGATTTGTTACAGTGGTACACTGCCATAAAAAAGTAAAACAAAAGAGAGCTGCTCTCCCTGGCAGAGTCAGCCCTGCTGTAGCCTAGGGGTGAAGAGTGGTTTAATTCTACAGATGAGAACCTGTTTTCCATTCTGTGTCAGTTTTCACACCCAATCTCTGCTGGTTACTACTCATGTCCTACCAGCTCTGTCCCTGTTCACTTCCAGAGAATGTTTCCCACACAGTTCGTTGAAATGCCATGTAATTAATGGTTCCTGGGCACAAGCACCACCTGAGCCAGCAGCGGCTCTGGCAGGACCCGCCTGTGTTGCTGTGGGACCCCCAGACCTGGCACTGGGCAGCCCACTCCTCTGTGACACAGCAGCACTGCCCCTCCCGGGGCACTGACACCTCCCACACCCCACTGGTCCCATCCCACCTTCCCAAAAGCAAGGGAAGCACCTCAAGCTGTTCTAAATGCTCCAGATGTCCGAGTAAGCCCTCGGTGGCAGTGCAAAGCAAGGCCCTGAGTCAGCTCTGCATGGCCACCCCTAATACACAAAAATAACTTGTTTATTCCTCCTGAGGTGTTATTTTTACACCGGCAGTGCCGGGTAACCGTGGCCATTTGCTGTCACTGGTCCCAGCAAGGCACGTGGTGAGAGCTGGGTGCACGAGCCCTGCAAGGTGCTGGATCAGGGACGTCCCTGTCCTGCCCAGCTGGTGCAGAGGGCTCAGTGTGGGGCTGGGAGAGGTTCTTGGACTTAGACCGTGCACTCAGCCACTGCCCACCCTGCCAGCTATGCCCAGCACCTGAGGAGAGCCATCCTACACCTCCCCACAGGATCAGCCAGTGCCTCCAGGCTCCCGAACAGAGCTCCAGAGAGAAAACCTCCTCCTTTGATTTCTAATCATCTGGAGGAAAGCACTGCTTAATCAAAGCGTGCCTGCAGTTCCAATGAGGCAGAAACCACTCCTCCATGTGTACAAGCAGCATCTGTCAGCTCAGGACAGCTGAGGGCAACGCTGCCATGCTGCCCTGGCTGCACCCACACCACTGCTCACACTGAGAACCAAAGTGCAGCTCTCCCTCCACAGACCCAACATGGTCCACAGTGCATTCTAAAAGTATTCAGTTAACACTCTTCCAGGGTTCACTACTCTTTATCCACCTGGCTTTGGTGGATACAAGTCCAACTAAGTGAATGCAAATATCCCTAAGGGCCGGGAATACCAAAGTGTGGCTGGTGAGTTGTAAGTGGGAACATGATGGAGCAGGACAGAGGCAGAGGAAGCTGCTGGCAAGTAAATATTGCTCAACAGGACAGCAGGATTGGGGAAAAACTGACAGAGTGGAATAACAGGAAGTTTAGTCACTTCTGGACAAAAAAAGCGAAGCGTGTGAGTGGGGCGGAGGGAGCGGAGCGGCCGGAGTGCCGGGATGGGAAGGCAGGGCAGGCATGGGACATGCTGCCGTGGGCACTGGACCCACCAGAGGAGGAGGAGACTGTCCTGTCTGGGTGCCCCACTACAGCAAACCCTTCACAAATACAGCAGGATCCTGCAGAGGCTCCTCCAGCTCCTGACTCGAGCTGATGACCCAGTTAACCCACATCTCCGGCTCCTCCTCCGCCTTTCTCAGCACAGAGCACCCCAACTGCTCAGCCTGGGGTGCAGAAATCACCAGGGGAGGCAAGGAGAGCTGAAATACAGCAGTCACAATTTAAGGATGAAGCTAATTTTGAACAATCAGCATTCTCATTCAAAGCCACTGCAGGAGGTGGCAGTGTCCGTGTGGCAGTGTGTGAACCACGGCCGAGCACAGGCCCCAGGGGCAGACCATGGGCTGTCCCACCACAGCAACACCCTGGAGAACATTCTGCTGCTGATGGAATTAGCACGGTTCTGGTGGCTCTCAAGCCATACTGTATTCAGACCATAAAGGCACTTTGCAGAAGCCTCAGGAGTGGGGAGGAAAGTTGAAAGGGAGATCAGGTTTCCCTGATGGTGATCTTCCACACTGGAAAGTGCCCACTACCCTTGAAATACGGTCTGCCCCGATCACGGATGAGGAGTAACAGTGCTGGGTGTTAGCAAAGGCACTAGAAAAACACAAACCCAAGATTCTACTACATCATTCAGAGAGGAATACCCAGCAAGAGAAAAGGCAAATTTAAAATAATTAGAGGCTAAATAAAGAAACTCACCAAACCATGGCAAACTGAAGGCAAGCTTGATTAATAAAGTTGTTTACTGCTTAGGCAAATGAGGGAAAAAAAGGATATAAATAACAAAGGGTTCAGCAGCAGAGAAATAAGAAAACTTTAAAAAGTTTATGGTTCAAAAATTCCTACAATGAGGGTCTGTCTATAAGCAATTCAGACTTCAGTGGCAAAAAAAGATACCAAAAAAGTTGATATATTTGATATCGGGAGGCAAAGGGAGAGTTAAAAGTCCTTAACAAAGAACAAATTAAAGCAAGCAAGTATAGGAAAGGGAAAGTGTCATGGGCAAACAAAGGCTGACACATCAGGTTTGTTTTACCTTGCAAGTGTGTGCTGAGGCACAGTAAAAGCTTCCTAAGCAAATAAACACCCTTCCCGTCCCTGCAGGAACCGCAGGAGCAAACCCGGGACCTGGGGTATGGCTGGAGGCCCTGCTGGGACTGCACGTGGGGCCTCACAGGGAGCACAGCTCCACTGTCAGCTTCGGGACACACCTGCCAGGTTTCCTTAAAAAAATCCAACCCAAAACAAACCCAACCCTGAGGTGCTGTAGCAGCTCCATGGCAAACCAAGGAGCGGAGACATCCCAGCTGGCAGGCAGGGAAGGACACAGTGCCTCGCTGAACCGAGCAGGCATGGGCACAAATGGGCACAGCAGGGATGCCGGGGCACAGCAGGGATGCCAGGGCTGCAAGGGGGCACACGGAGCACGAGCACTTGGCTTAATTTCTGATTTGGGGTGGCCCCTGGGCCTTGTCTGGCCCACGAGTAACAGCACAGCCCCGAGGCATGGTCTCAGCCCAGTGTCCAGCTCCGTGCCCTCAGGTCAGCGTCCACCCCCAGCACCACCACACCCATGACATGATCCAGTAATCATTAATACCAGGACACAGAAGCACTGACCATCGCTGGAAGTGTTGACCTGTACTGGTGCTGAATTCCTCGCTCAGCTCTGTGCTGCACTCCTGAGGGGGGAAGGCAGGATGCTGGGCTCAAACAGGCCCTGTATCACTCACAGGTTTTTTTCTCATACAGCTCAGGAACAATTTCCTGCACTAAGTGCTTTCCAGGCCTCCTAACACTGATATTGCAGATCAATATTTCACAAGGAAAGCTGCCTGACAGGTGCGTTGCGCTCATTTAAGCGTCGCTAACAGGCAGTGCTGCTGCAATCACACACTCTGCACCTCTGCTACCTTCTGCCCCAGAGGTTTGGCCTCACTCACTTTCCACATGAAACAAAATGACAATAAAAGGACAGAACAAAAGATCCCCTGTAAGGCAGTGTGCAAATAAAGACAGTATCTATCTGCACTGTCTGCACCAGCACAGTGCAAATATAGTTAAGGCTACAAGAAAACATCACTTGGTCTCAGGAGCTCTCTATCCCCTCTCTATTAAAGCCTCTGTATAGGCTTTATTTTTAAAAATGCAACTCTTTGTTAAGCAAATACACACAGAGAGCAGAGACCAGTGTCTGGGGACAAGGACCCGGTGAGAGCCCGGTGTGTGCTCAGAAACACAGCTGCAGGGTGAATATTCAGTGTCAAAGCCTTGAAAAGCTCAACCCTCTCAGTCACATACTGAGGAAAAAAAGCTCAGAAAAGCTTATGAAATATGTGACAATGACATTAGAGGAGCAGAAAGAACACATAAACAGCAGAAGCTGTTTTTCAGTGTCTATAAGCCCTCACAGAGCACCTGGGCTCTGCAGGAACACAGAGGTGCAGATCCATCAGCCGTGAACAGAGTAGGTCAGTGCACATGGACTAGTGGGAAACCCAGGTGGCAGGATTTATTTTTCTAAAGTTAAATAATCACAAAACTTGCCAGAACACTGCTCTGCAGTCAGAACTCCCTTTGATTGTTTATTTTCACACGGGCACTGACAGCTGCCCTGTCCTGTCCCAAAGCCGAGCTGTGCAGACAGCGGCAGCTCCTCTGGAGGGAAGCTCAGCTCCCTGCCCCATCCCGGCAGCCACCCCACGGCCAGGCGGGGGGCCCATCCCACAAGGAAGGTACAAAGGCCCAAACCCAACAGTGAAAATGAAAGGGGGGGTAATATCTGTTTTACAGAAGCAATCTTTCTGTAGGAAGCAGCACTTTCAGGAAGAATTTCTTCCCAGAAAGGGTGGTCAGGCACCAGAAGGGTGGAGTGGTGGAGTCCCCATCTCCATCCCCGGAGGTGTCCAAGGAATGACTGGATGTGGCACTCAGTGCTCTGGTCTGGTTGACAAGGTGAGGATCAGTCACAGGTTGGACTCGATGGTCTTGGACACCTTGTCCAACCCTACTGACTCTGTGATTTCTGTCACTGGCAGTTTAAGCCTGTTGTAAGACATTTCAACACTACCCTTCTACCCTTCCCATCCAGGCCGAGGCGAAGGAAATGCCACCTCTGCAGATATTATCTGAGCGTGTGTGAGCTCAAACACACGCCCATGACCTGAAGACTCAAACGCTCTCGCTTGAAGTGTTCAGCCACATAGCTGGTGGGAAATGAAAAACTTTCCATGTGTGGGAGCCAACCGAGCTGATGAAACAAACAGGAACATTCAGAGGGAGGACTGGCGTGTCATGATCTCATTGCAGAAGCACTTTTTCCCCAGGTTCAGCATGTGTGAGGCAGAACCAAAGCCCCAGAGATGAGAGCATCAGCCTCAGGGCTGGGCTGCAAGGCTGCCTTACAGGTGCTTGCTCTTCAAAAACCCAAATTCTCTTTTAATATATTTCACACAGATCTACGAGAGGAAACAACTTATTTCTGAGTATTAAAAGGAAATAAAACCACTATTAAATTCCCCTCTTTCCCCTGACTTTTTTTTTAATGTGAGACCAGACTGGCTCTAAACACAGTAAAACAGGAAAGTAGTACAATAGCAAATGAGAACTTTTCTACTCCACAGCATCCCTACAAAGAAACATGTTCAAGGTGAGAGCTTTGCTCACCACTATGGCCAAGCCCTCAGAGCCCCAGCAAGGGGTTTCAGGGGAGCTGGAGATGCACTGTTCCCAACAGCCGGTCCTGCTCTTCCACGGCACCACAGCCACTGGGAATGCCTGCCCTCCACAGCCCCATCACCACTGGGAATGCCTGCCCTCCACAGCCCCATCACCACTGGGAATGCCTGCCTTCCACAGCCCCATCACCACTGGAAATGCCTGCCCTCCACAGCCCCATCACCACTGGGAATGCCTGCCTTCCACAGCCCCATCACCACTGGGAATCCCTGCCTTCCGCAGCCCCATCACCACTGGGAATCCCTGCCTTCCGCAGCTCCCAGGGCTCAGACAGCTTTTACACAACATTAAGGAGCAGAAGCTGAACTGAGTAATTTGTCAGGTGATCAAAACAGAATTTGAGCAGTCACTTGGTAACACTTAATTATTTGTCATTTAAACAGAACAGAGAGAAAAGAATGTAACAGCTATGGATGATGCTGGACAACTGACCTGTGGCCGTACTCCAGACAACAATAAAATCCAGAAATGCTTTCCAAATCTTAAATCTTAAATATGGGTGTATTTTTAGCAAAATTTATTTTCAATTTGTTTAAGCACAAAAGAATTTCTTAATTCACAAAAGGTCTTTGCAGCTGCTGAAGGCTCCTTCTTATGTACAAACCTAAAGTCAACACACAGCCCGAAAAAAAACTTGGAGGAGCCACTCAGCACCAGTGGCTGCAATTGCTGGAATAATGCACAGCAAGGGCAAGGATTCGAGAGACACGGGGCCTCCTGCACACCCCAAGCCCCCCAGAACAATAAGGCTCTGGAAGTTTACACCTCCTGACCATCACCTGCCTTCAGGGAACCTTGCACATGTCACTAATCCGGGCTGTTCATACACATACAGACACATATATACAGTACACAATGAGCATATACACAGTCTATAGTGTGTACACGCACAGATGTACAGCCCAGAGTAAAACACTTAGTTCACAAATATAACAAGTAACTTTAACCTTCCACTGTAGCTACTTTTTCATCAGTGTCTAACCACTCAGGTATCTAAAATCATCAGAAACATCTAAACCATAAATGTGGACAAACACTGTGTAAAAATATTTCACATTGTTACAGACATTAAAAGTGTCTTCAGCCAGTGGCCTGAAACATGAAGAGGAGACCTCACTTTCCTCTCCCAATTTTCAGTGCCTGACTTAATGAAGCCAAATGCTAAAGGACTCAAACAAGGCAAAACTATTTGTGCTTTCCTCCATAGTAAAACGAAATAAACCCATCAACAAGTATTAGTTTTCAGACATATTTAATCACACCAGTAGCCACACTTGGAACTAGGTGCAAAAAACCTATTGCAAAGAGCTGGCAGAAACTGGGAACCAACATCTTTTCTCAAGGAGGAATCTGGGAGCCTGTCTGCACACTGCATCCCTGGGGCACTGCCTGAGCTCTGGGCTCTCCCATCTCCTGGGCTCTCCTTTTGCTTCCCCCAGCTCCCGTCTGCTCTGTTCAAACACAGCCCTCTCTTCTGTGCCATCTTCCACGTGGTGTAACAGCACCTGACCTTTTCAACCTAGTGCCTTTTGTCTCTTCTCTGTCTCTCCCTTTAATTTCTTTCTCTCTCCTGCCTTCTCTTCTAGTCAGAGACTTAATCACCTCCTTACACATTTTACGTTGGTGTGCTGAGGAACTCCCGTGGTCATCACCACCTCTTTCCCTCCGGCTGCCTTCTTTTCTCACTTTCCTCTGGTATCTCCATCTCTGTGCACTCTGAATGTGCCCCTCACCCATGGGTACCTCCCCTGGGACCTTTCTGCTACCTTTGGGTTCCTCTCCAGGACTTCTGGAAAAGGGTCCTTGCTTAGCCCATCAATCTCCTTCCATTTAACACACATTTGAGTTGACTTGTTGCTTATTTAACAATCGCATGCAGAAAAGTTAATTTCTCACCAACATTCACACATTTGCTATGCCTTTAGGTTATTTTTCCCAAAGAGTTCACTGAGCTTCCTTGCAAACCTGTCTCCTCTCAGCGCCAACACTGCCCCGTGTATTCCAGCCTTTGGCAGGTGAGAGCAGATGTGACCCCGTGTGCTCACTGCTCTGCCCGCACGTCCATAAACTGATAACCACGAGTGTTTTCTGAACACAAAATGCAACATGCAAATAACCTGCTACAAGTAAGTTACTGGGGGGAAAGGAGTTTAAACACTTCTAAACACTTCTCCCAGCCATGTTTTAAATGACTGTCCAACCCTACACCGCCCTGACCTTTGCTGGTACCATTAGGAAAGGGCAGTAGTTTTACTTTCATTGCAACAAAAAACTGAGTTGACTTTGAGGTCTGGAGACTCCTTTAACTCCTGCTCTCAAAAGTTTATAATCATTTCCAAAAAAGCCAGTTTTAATCAACACTGCATGGTGTTACTGTTCTAAAAATCCCTTACTTCCTCCTGTTCGGTCCAGCTACAGGAAGAGACCAAACTGCCCGGTCCTGGCTGCAGTGAGCTCACACTTTGCTGCAGGTCTATTTTGCCAGCTGCAGCTCCACACACAGTCACTTCTGTGCAACAAATGCCTGGCTTGGTGAGGGGTTCCCATGACCAACCAACCCCACCACAAACCCCCCAGCATCACCAGGAAATATTTAAATCACTAATGGGGTTTTTTTCCAATGAAAAAATTCCTTGTGCTCCACTGTCAACAAGAACTTTGCATTGTAAGGTACTTTACTGGGAATTAAAGCTGCTACATATATCCATCATCCATCCATCCATCACCCACACATACCCTTGCGCAAGGGAAGCATCTCCCTGTGCTCCACAGACACGAGGTGCAGCTGCAGTGTTCAGGCAACAACTAGAGTAAGTAACAAGGTAGGGATACAAGGAACTGACTCTTGTTTCCTCTGAAGTGTGTCTAGTGAGTGTGAACTCTTTAACCCTTCAGTGTGCCCAGTCAGGGGCTCTTCCAGCTGACCTGCATTTGTATTTGGTTACAGTCACTGCAGACACCCCAGCTATCTCCTGACTCAGCTCACAGCAGGGAAGATTTTGTTTTACCAGGGCACGGACAAGCAAGAGGATGTCGATGCAGATGATCTTCTGAACACACCCTACCACCAGAGAGCTGAATTCCAGGCACAATTTCCCATCTACAGCTGGCTCTAAACCCTGACTCCACTGTAAGAAATGGGAAGGGACAGCAGAGCCAGCAGCCCATCCCGCTCCAGCTCTCCCTGTCTGCAGTGGCACAACGTGCTCTGAGCTGCTGCACAGATGGCCCAATTCTGCTCAAAGACACCAACCAGCTGTACACTTTTCTCCCTCCCAGCATTTGCTTCAGCAATGTTTATAAGGAGTTCCAAGGCCCCAGAAAACATTACATTCTGCCTTTTCTTTTCAAAAGACTTCAGTTAAACGTGCACACTCTTGTTCCGATATGACAGAACAAACGAAGAAAAACGGTGTTCCTGACACTGCTGTGCTGGCTCCTGCACACCTAAAAACCTGCCAGGCTCCTGAGGAATGAAAACCTCTCCCTGGGCTAGCCAAGGCTGGAAAGATGCTCTCAAACAAAAAACGTGCAACCTCCTCCTTGCCCAGTATCAAAGACCAGCACTGAAACTGCACAGGGTTTTAGACTGAATCCTGTCAGGATAAAGAAATTCCCTTCTGCCATTATCAGTCTGTGCTCCCAGAGTGTGACCACTGTCACACACTCACCCTGGGACTCTGCCTGCTTGCTTGCATGCTTCCACACATGGTTATTCCATAGGTTCCTCTCCAGCACACATAAATCAATCTTACCCCAGTGATGTTTATGACCAGCTTGTGTTTCTGCTTTCAACATTGAGAATGTTTTTAAAACACCTAGACAAAGGACAGGGAAAGGGAAAACAACACTGGAAAAGCTGGATATTGAAGGAGCATTAACACTGCTAGGGGCTCAAATGCCACAGGGCTCCTGATGTTCCCAAATTTCAGCAGGTGGGTATTTCCCTTGGACAGCAACTCCATCCACGGCCAGGAGACAGGAACAACTTAATAAGAGCAGAAAACAATGAGCTTTACTCCTGTGAAGTGGTGGTTACCAACTACACCTGCAGCTACCTGGGGTTTGCTGGCTGCTCCTGGATGGGGGGGGTTTCACTGTGTCCCCAAACAAATGACCTGCTCCCAGGGGATACCACTGACCCCATTACCTGCCCCAGCCACAAACTGCCACATTCCACCTTGGGTTCAATGGAGTGTTTGCTCCTCCTGGTCCCACAGGAATGTCCCCCAACAGAGGTGGCCTCAGAGCCACCCACCTTTCCCAGCCTCCCAGCCCCCACTCTATGCCAGCTGCTTCCTGCTCCCTTGGGCACACATGGACATGTGCCCTCCCCTGCAGCCAGCACAGCAGGAGCAGCAGTGTGCACACACATGAAGGACAATTGCCACACTCTGCCATTCCTCTTTTTCAAATTTAAATCTCCATCTCACAACTATTTATGTCTCTATTTAAGCCTGGAATTATCCCACGTGAATTCACTGAAATCACACCAGCAAAAAGTAATGAGCTTTCTTTGTTCCCCAAACTGCTCCTCTCCTCAAGCAGCAGTGTCTCTCTTTTTGCTAACTCTGTAGTATTTCGCCAAGTTAGGAATGGTCCAGAGAAATCTGGAGTCGAAGAGTGTCTTTCCAGGAACTTGACGGGACTTGAAATGCTCTGAGATGAAGTTGGATCCAAACCCACCTCCCCAGCCGGCCCCTGCCCCTGTCCTGCTGCAGCAAACTCGGCACTATGGGCACCCTCCCATGGAGCAGCACCAGCACACCCACCATCCCACTGCTGGGCAGCCAGAGGACTTTGCAGGATCTCCAAGGATTTGGGAAGTTTATGCAGTGAGTGTGGCATAACAAAAATGCAGTCTGAGGAAGCAGCTTGCCAGTGCCAGGGTGAAGTCCCCCAGCATCACTATGCTGGATTTATTCCTCTTCTTTAAAAAACCACTTCATCAGATGTATTTTCCTCTATTTGATCAAAACGTTGCACTTGCTTTCAACTACCTCAACACATGTTCTGCATCAGTTAAATCCTCAGATGTTCCCTAATGAAGAGGATAAGTCATAAGTATCTCAATAAATTCAAACATGAACCCTAAGACAGTTTTCTTACTTGCATAATCCTGTATTTCAGGACCTGACAATTCACTGTTGACTTAAATCTCACTTCAACAGCAGTAATCCTCCTAGTGGCACCATGAAATGAGGGACAAGACAGAACTCTGGATCAGGATAAAAGCAGCTCTTGTTATTTCTGATTTGAGTGCTGCTGTGCAGCCCTGGATGGAGAAACAGGCTGGACCCCCAGCCCTCACATGAGCTCAGGCAGGGCCAGCGTGGAACAAAAGGAAGCACAAGCAAACGGAGAGGATTGAGGAGGTGCCTGTTACTGACCAGCCCCAAAATGATGCTGCTTCTCTCTCTTAACAGGGTTGTCTGGACCTGATTGAATTGGTAGGAGGGCTGAGGACTCACCTTGACTTTGGCCAGTGCCCTGGAGAAGAGGCTCCTTCTCAGGCATGGGACATGCTCGGACACAGCAGCTGCTCCCAGTGGGAAGCACAGACTCCCAAGCAACACCAGCGGCAGCAGTTCCTAAATGACATCCAGTTGGGTTAACGAGGCTCTGCCGTCCCAAGGAAGAAACACCAGCACATTTCCAAAGTCAAAAACCAGATGTGATCATTTGGTCTTCAACATAATTTGTTGCTTCCAACAAATTTCAGAGAGCCTTGGCAACAAGGCATCTGTACTTGGAAAAACAGAGACTTGGGGTCATCCCGGGAAGGAGGGAGGCCTCACAGGCTGCTCCTGACCACACAGTTAAGACTTGGGCAAATGACTGAATGTTCTAGACATGAGGCTTCCTTATTTTATGCCCTTTTACATTTCCCTTGCAAACTAGTTCAGAATTTTACTGATTCTGACTATGCCCAGCAGAGTTCCAGACTGTAACAGAAGCCCATGCTGGTTTCTATTACATACAGCCTCTAAAAAATTAGTGCAAATGCTGCAGAGCAATGTTTTAATTTTTATTTAATTTCTTCCTGCCGAGGCAGAGCTGAAGCTGTAAAATGAGCCGTAACTCTTTTGTCCAAGGATCTGATAAGATTTCAAAACACCATTTATCTTCTCAGAGAGGGACACACGTGCTTTGGATTGTTTGGTTTGTTAATGGACTATTTGCCACTCAGCCTAACAATTGCCCCATTTTCCCTACGTATTTGCCACTTTCCCTTCGCTTCCTCTTCTGGAGCTCAGCCTGTTGGCAAACACACAGGCTGGAGAGGAGAAAAATGGCAAATCAGACCTTAGGAATTTGAACACTGTTTACGTTTTCATTTTTTGCCAAGGGTTACTGCTTTACGAGCTTCCTTGGAATCAGCCATGTGTCCATCTGCCTCCCAGCCTGAGCCCCAGCTCACCCCTGCGCCCGGAACCCTGTCCCTGCCTCACGCTCCAGATACCACACAGGTAAAACTAACCTAGAGTCACCTGCTCAAGTGAAGGGTTTTTCCTTCTGCCTTAATTAAAGAAGAATCAGAGCCATGATCTGCCATGTTCACATTACTAGTCAGATACACTTACTGGGATTTTCTTTTCTTCATTTTAAAAGAAATAAGGTTTTTATTCTACACCCTTACATAAGTGTCACACAAAGAGGAACAGCAAGTCAAAAAATTAATAGTTTTTGAAGCAGTGATGAAGTAGAGAGACTTGAACAATTAACAATTACATCTCTGAGGCGGAAGAAATAAGGTGCTCACCAATTCTAACAATAATACATTTATATATTTTTAAGGCTTCTTGGTAAAAGGTGGTAGCCACTTCTACAGAATTCAGGAGTTTCATTTTTAAAAAATAAATACTTCTACACTGGAAGATAAAATACTATCATAACAAGTACTGGTGGATCTCAGACACAAAGCACCACAGCTTCAAGCTCAGACATCATCAGTGAAGAGACTTGCACTCCTAGTTTCCAGAAGCAGAGAAATGTGTAAGTTCAAGACTTTTCAGCTGTTGAAGGGAGAGTAGGAAAAAGCTTTTACACTTCACTGGGACACCCAGCTTAAGCATGAAGGAGCTGCCTTAGCCAGAGAGTAACTCGAGAGAGCAAAAACTGATTTGGAAGCTGCAGAGTCCATGGTGAATGTTCACTCCAAAGGGAGGTGTGTGACTCCATTCACCATGTCCACTGAAAAGCCAGCAGGTTTTGGGTCACAACAGCTCCCCCACCGCAGAAAGCCCAGGTGGAGCCATGCTGAGCCCTCCCTGTGTCACACTCCCCCAGCACAGGGCAGCAGAGCAGGGCAGCCCCGCACTGGGGTGTCCTCTGCATCTGCAGCCTCCCACAAGATTTGCATTTGACATCTATCTCCCCATTGTTCAGACATCTTTATCTCAGCTTTCAGGAAACGCAGATGACTCATCTATCGGAACATCTGACGAGGCTAACGTAATTTCAAAATGAGTTCTCCTTAGGCTTATTTTTCCAAGCAAAAAAAAAATAAAAATGAAGAAAATGTTTCAAAATTACACTAAAAATCAAATTTCTGTTGCAAACCAGCTTCCTGATTTAGGAACTCGAGTGCTTATTTTTGCTGTAGACAGTCTAATAGGCTTTTAGGCATCCAAATTTAGGGAAAAAATCCTACGGCATTTAAACAAGGCAGAGTCAGAGCTGGAGCTGACTCAGCCGCTCCAGCGCACAATTTGAATACACTACATAATCATTCTTGGTTTAAAATTATCCTCCTAATATCTAAGGGCCAGATTACCCCACACAAGTTCATCTTGATTTGTGCACTCCCCTAGGCCAGCCTTGCAGGTTTCATCAGCACTAATTAGGCAGCAGGACAACATCCCGCTGGGGCTGTCCCGGCCCTGACCTCCTCCTGCAGCACCTCGGAGGCTCCAGCCACAGGCCTGGCTGCCTCCTCCTCCCCACACTCCCAATTAACACACACCAGCAGCTGCTTGTTCCCCCTCACAGGTAAGAAGGAGCTGCCAGGTATGCCAGCAGGACGTGTTGTTTCCCAACAAGTGACAGTGTCCAGAGCCCAAGGTTGCAGTGCCGGCGCTCCTCACACAGTGTGGGGCAGAACCCCGGGAGTCAACACCCCTCTCCCTGCTGAGCTCGATGCAGAGTTTGTGCATTCACTTCACAGGGAGGGGGAGAAATAACGAAAAAAGAAAAAGAAGTGCCTTACCCAAACCTAAAGTTCCACTTTGGCACCTATTTTTGCCTCCTCCAGGCAGGGCAGGGCACGGCAGTGGCGTTTGCCCGCGGTGGCTGCGTGCTCCATGCGCTCCGTCCCCTCCGTCCCCCGCTCTGTGCCCACAGAGGACATCTGGGCAGAGGCCAGAGGTGAAGGGCACTGCCACTGCACAGGGTCCCCTCCCAGTATCTGCTGTGTCTGTTTACGTTCTAAATATAGCAGAGCACATGGGCCATCTCCAGCTCCAGAGAAGTCCTGCTCCAGGGGCTGCAGCTCTGCAGCGCTCACACCTGCCTGACGTCAGCTCTCACACAGCACACTCACACCAGATCTTGGGAGTGATACCAGTGACAGAACACAGCATCACAGACTGGTTTGGGCTGGAAGGGCCCTTAAAGGCCATATCATTGCAGCCCCCTGCCAAGATGCATTCTTAGTTTGTGAAAAAAATAATTCAGTGGCTAAATACATGTTTACCTGCAAGAGTTAATGTAAGAATAGCTGTTTAACTAATACTAATATTATATACATTTAATAAGAAATCAAGTACTTTAACATTAATGTAAAATTTTCAGTGTACTGGTATTTTAGTAAAGAGTAGAGATATTACATATTGAATTATTGAAAAATTAAAAATTATTTTTAATGTCCTAATCAAAAATCTTTTTTTTCTCTGTGCTAAACTACTGACTGACCTTACAGGGTCTAGATGGAGCCGGTGCAGCATTTCCCTAAATTGTTTTTATAGAACATCTAAAGTTTGGGATATTGCAGACAAGGTAACACAGTGACTAGTGCTGTTCAGCTCAGCACACACCAAAACTGACCCAGAGCTGACACAAACCCAAAATTGAGCAATGTCTTCAGCAATGGGGACCGGGAATTCCCAGAAGGAAGATATTCCCTCTTCTGTTTACCCCAGGTATTCTTGTACATGATACAGCTCCTTAGCCACCCAGCCCAGCCCAGGGCAGCCACTGGCAGCCAGGGGTGCCAGGCCCACGCCGGGCCCCGCAGGCCCATCGGGAGCAGCTCCCCTGCCCCGCGCCCCGGCTGCGGCGAGGGGATGGCCCGAGCCCCCGGGAGCCTCTCCAGCACACAGCAGCTCTGCCACAGGCCAACCTTTCAGCAGGAGCACAAGTAAACAGCTCTGGTCAGCAGAGTATTTTTAAACAGCAGATTCCTTCCCAGCTCCCAGCTTGGTCCCTGCACTGACTCCCCGGGGCAGCAGCAGGCTCCTCTCCTCAGGATCTGCAGTAACGCTGTAAGCTAACTACAGCTATCACCCGCGGACCTTGCAGCGCTTGGCAAAGGTCATCGTTAGCTCCTGCATTAAAAAAGGAAGCAAAGAGCCCTGATGACGGCAGCAGAAGGGCCAGCCGTGCCACCGGGGCTGGGGAAGCCTGGCCAGCCTGGTTCATCCCCTCTCATACAGACACCAGCCCACACTGCCGCCCGGCTCCAGCACCGCCGGCCTCCCCAGCCAGCACCGAGGGAGATCTTAAGGCACTTCCAACAACGTCAGAAGTCTGAGCAGGGGATGCTGCCATGCAACAAACCTGGGTGATGCGTCCTACGGCAAAGGAGATTCATGTCCAGTTCACTCTGGTGGCTGGTTTCCACCCTTTGGCTGGATCCTCGCCCTGAGAAGCGCAAGGCCAGCAGGGTCAGGCCACTGTGGCCGGACATGTTGCTGGGAACCAGGGGACACTGCAGGTGCTGCTTCACCAGCAAACCCATCCTGGTGCTCTCAGTCCCTCACGCAGGGACAGGCTGGAGGCTCCAAGGCCAGGCCTGTGTTCTGGCAGCACTGAGGTGACACCGCGGGGCTGGGACTCCCCGCCAGCACCGGCTCCGCTCCTACCTCCCACACTTGTTTAATGCATAAAGACATCTTATTTCGACATTTTAAAATTAAAACCCCTGCATGCATTTTAATTACCGTAACTTTAAAACAAATTTCAACAACACAGAAACAAAACCATTTCCATTTCTGCAAGTTAAATCACGGCTGGGGGTGATGGGGTGGGTATTTCAGGCCCAAGAGCACTGTAAAGCTTTACCCTCTACCCCGATCTGAGACAAGACACGTTTTCAAGCTCGGGATGTTGCAGGATTGACACAAACCCACTGTAACCCACTTCCTGCCGGCTGCGCCGGGGCCTGGCTGTGCACGACCTGCAGTAGCTGCTACAGCTACAACTCCCTCCCCAAGCACGTCTCTGCCAGCAGCCAGCTCCACACACTCGCTCCACTTCCCGGGAGCTGGGCCCAGCAAGAGAAAATCACACTGGAGAAAAAACTGACAGACAGATCTCTGCTTCCTAACTTCTGATTTTTTCATGCCTCTACTGAATTAATTCTGTACTGTTTGTGGGATGAGTATTTTACATAGTTCATTTAATTCATGAAAAACTAAGTGAAGGCAATGGGACCCACACATTTGACGCCCATCACTGGAACTACAGCTACAGTGAAACAACAGTCATACATTTACAGCACCTAGCTTGGATATGTCTCCTGCAAACCCTCTCTGCTCCTGCCCTGCTTGCACATCCAGAGGCACCTTGCCTTCTGCTAAGTGCTGTCCCTCCCTTAAGCAAGTTGCATTTAGGAAAAAGATGGGATAACCACAGCAGTGCCAACCACAGAAAGGCAAGCAGGGTGCTCACGGACACCCAAATAACCCAGGGAGGAACACACTCTTCTAAGGTTCACCATCAGCTGTCCAGAGACACCAACGACCCGCTGGTAGTTACGAGATGGAAACAAATCCTCATATTGCTTACGTGGTTTGTGCTATTAAAAACAAAGAATCCTTACAGTGACTTTGCTGTTTCTACGTCAAGTGCCCTTTATTCCAGGTACAGGCAGGGAATAATTTGGAGGCAAAAAATGAGACCCTGTAGCCATACCAGAGGATTTCAGCCCTGCCAGGCGTATTTTCCCTTCATTCCCTCTATCCTTCCCCTGAGGAAAACAGCAAAACAAACCGACAGGCATCAATAAAATAAAAGCAGCAGAACAACCCACTGCTGGCAGCCAGCACGCGCTCCCGTTCGGCTGCAGGGCTCCTCTGGCTACAACTGCTTCTTTCATTAACTACATATCCTTGAAAATAATGTAACATTTACTCACTTTCAATGAGTCAAAGCAGGCGATTACACGTCCGTTCTCAACTTGGCAGCTTTTCGATGGGTGTGCAAATTTACATTCCGTGTCTGGTCTCGAGCAAGTCCCCCTTTGGAACTCCCTACACACTTCCAGCGTTAGCCATTTTGTGTCCCGGATCGGCGTGACACTAACAGCCATCTTTAGATTTTACAGGTAGTTAAAATTTCCAATAAAAACGAGGAGCTGAACTGATAAACTGGAAATGACGAAAGTGCCACCTCCAGAACACAGTTTTCCCCCGCTCCCTATGTTAAAATAAGTACGTGTAAAACTGGGTGGCTGCAATCCCGAGGACGAGCTGTGTCACCAGAGTTCGGGGAGCGAGCCCGCTCCTGGGCCGGGCAGGCCGGGACTGCCAGCCAGGTGCGCCTCCGGGAGCGTGGCCGGGACGAGCCCCGCGCTCAGCAGCCCATCCTGAGTGCGGGCGTGGGGCCGCGGCGGCTCTGGCAGCGCTTCCCGAGGGCTCCCGGGCCGGCGGCTGGCAGGTGCCTCCAGGCAGCGATGGCAGCGGGCTCTGCGGTGCGATCGGGATCGATTAGTTTGGCATAGACAGATGCAGCAGTTTAGAGCAACGACCGACACTGGCTTTGGGCTGGGGTTTTTCTCCTCCTCTCCGCGGCTGTCGGGCGGCAGAGCTCTGACCTTCGGGGCACACTTTAGTGCACAGTGCGGCGGCGGGGGGGCAGCGCCGGACCCTCCTCCCGGCGGCGCGGGGCTGGCAGCGGCGGAGCGCTGTCGTCGCAGTCTAGCTGGCAGCAAGCAAGGCAAAAGCAGCGGCTGCTCTAGAAGCGGTCCCAAGCAGCAGCGACGTCAGGAAAGGCACTTCTTAGTACCAACCTGTGGAGAGAGGAGACACGTTAGGGGCGGCGGGCGCCCCGCGAGCCGCGCCCCGCGCAGGGCAGTCCCGGCGGCGGGGCCGCGTCCCCGCGCGGGGCCGGCGGCCGCTCCGCCCGCGGCCAATCGCGGCGAGCCTTGCAGCGACACCGCGGGCAGGGAGCCAATGGCGGGGGCCGTCTTATGAAAGGTCGCGCCTGTCAGACGCCGGCCGCGCTGCCCCGAGCGCGCCCGCGGGGGGACGCGCGCGCGGCCCGGCGGGGCCGGTGCGGGGCCGGGAGCGGGGCCGGGAGCGGGGCCGGGAGCGGGGCCGGCACCGCCGGGGGCGCCCGCCCACCCTCGCAGCGCTCGGGCCCGGCGCCGCCCCCCCGCCCGCCGGAGCTCTCCGGGGGACGCGCGCGCGGCCCGGCGGTACCGGCGTGCGGAACGCGGGGGCGGCGCGGGAGCGGCCCCGGCCCCGCCCCGCCCGCGGCCCGGCCCGGCCCGGCCCTGGCCGCCGCACGGCCCTCGGGGCCCGACAGACTCGCCACACCGCTGACCGCCCGCTCGGACACGGACACCGGCACCGCGCTCCCGACACCCCGAGGGAACGCGCCGCCCGCCCGGCCCTGCCCCGGCTCCCCCGGCCACCGCGGAGAGGGCGAGCTGCGGCCCCGCGATGGACATCGGCCGCCGCAGAACCCCCGGGCGCGGGGCAGACCTTCCCCGCCGTGCCAGGGAAGATGCCCGGCTATGCCACAGAAGTGATAAGGGAAAAGCCCGGTGCCGCCTGCAAATACAGCTCTAAAATAGTCACCTGCGGCTCCTGTCCCCGCCTGAGGATCTCCGAGGAGCAGCCCAGAGAACGGAGCAGAGGGACCCTGGTGGCACGGCCCGGGACGTGCTGACGGACAACAACAACGGGAATTCTCTTGTCGGCACTGCAACCCCAACAGCATCCTCCTGCCTGCCTTTGGGGGAAGGTTGTTCCCGTCCCCGTCTTTCTAAAGACACTGCTTCATCATCTTCCTACTTCCCACCAGCCCCAGAGCAGGTCACTGCCACAGTCACCACGAACACACCCCGGGAAGCGATGCTGTCTGCATGGATGCAAACCAATGAGAAAAACCTACAAAGAGTCTTTTTTCCAGGGACCGAGTGATCAGAACAACCACAGGGGAAGGAAAGCACACCTAACAGAGCTAATGAGATTACAACAGGCACCGTGGGTTCCTTGCCAGGACACTTGTAATCATGCCACATTTTTAATCCCTGCTAGCAAGAGACAAACAATTGTGCATAATTACTTACAAGCACAAGTTAACAACTGTCTTCATGGTAAACACAGATACTCAATTGCTTCAACTGCCCAAAACTCCCAAGTCAGGGTCATCCTGTGCCAGTAGTCACCACTCATCGGTGCTTGGGATATTGAAGACTCAGGTCTTGAAAACTTATTCCCTAACAAGTGCCCCAGGCAAACGAGTTTGGCTCTCCCACCAGTGCCACGCTCCCAGCCATGACAGATTAGCACCAAGAGATCTGAAAGCCCAGAACACGCTGCTCTGCCCAGGGCCTCGTGCCAGCGGGTCCAGCAGGCCCACAGGGCACCCCACCTGCCCCGTGCAGGACTACCAGCACATCAGAGAGCTTTCGGGAGCCTGAACACATCCCCCAGCCTCCAGTCAAGGTGCACTGCAACTCCACAGGTGAGAGCTGGATCCACATCCCACCATCACTCCTGTGCTGAACAAAACAACTTCTGAGTGTTATTTTGTGACGAGTGTTTATTGCCTGTGAGACCCTCAGAACAGGGTGCTGCCAGGAAGAGCTCTACAACAAAGCTGTGGAACAGCTCTAAGCAGGGTTTTCTTCTGTTCATCACTTTGGTACCCAATCCATACCAAGCATTGATTTTTCCAAACACCAAGAAGAGTTAGAGCAGCAATTGATGTATTTTACATGCAGAAGCCAATGCAAGTTAAAGGCCACGCTTTCCAAACAAGACATTTAATTTCACTCTCATTACACAGGTAGTCACCCCTAACGAGGAATGAAAGAGAGCATAAAGGCAGCACACAAACTGAGAACAGATGACAACTACCTTTTGTGCTCACACGTACTCACAGGAGAAATATCCCTGGTAAAACTCCCCAAACCATGTTTCAGTCCTGGGTTTGTAATAAGTTCTCTGCTAGGAGCCGGACAGCCCTTGACTCAGAGGGAAATCCTGCTCCTGCTGAGCTCAGTGACATACCTGTGACTGCACTAACCCAAGCTGAATTTTCCTTTTTCAGGCTGCCAGCCACAAGAAGACAAGTATTACTCCCAGGAGCTGTAATGCCTCGAAGGTAAATCTTCAGAACGTGAAGAAATACTAAATGTATATTTTGTCTGCACAGTTACTTGAAGAAAAAGAGTTTTGTCAGAATTTGTTATCTACCTGAAAACAGCCAGAAATGTCAGCTTTAAAAATAGTCTTCGAGCAGAAATAAAGAAAAACTGTGGACCAGAGGTTTACCTTCAATATCTCCACTAAATAAAGGAAGATGTTAGCATGGAATTATAATTTTTTATCTCCAAAAACTATTTTCCCTCACTTTGAAATTCCCTTGTGGTATTCCAAGTCACTAAAGAGTCCCCAAGAAGCTTCAAATGCTACATGATACACTGTCTGCAAAACCCAGGTGACACATGGGATGTCTCCTCTGGGCTGTCTTTAATAAGCTGAGAAGGACTGCAGCAAATCCAGAGGGAGAACTGTAGGGACAGGCAGGAAAAGGATTGAGCTGAACTTTTTATTTTTTATTTCATTAAAACTGATTTAGGGGCAGAGTTTCTAGACCTCACCTAGTAGGCCAGTCAGTACTAAAGGCTTTTCTTAATCCACAGGTGGGTTTTGAAGTTCAACTTCTGAAATTTGGAAGGATTTGCTACTTGTTTTGGGAATGTTGCAACATTGGTTTGGCCAAAGCATGACCTTGACTTTACTGATTATTGGGAATACAAGGAAAATGAAGCTAAAAATGTTGAAAGCAAATTTTAAAAGTGATTCTCAGAAAAAACAGAAGAGAGAAATAACACGGAGAAGTCATTCCTTAGGAGGATAACAGAGATGACTCAGTTGTCTGCTGAGCTGGGTCAATGAAAATGATTAAGAAACAGCCTCACAAATCAATGGAAAGGTTATCTGGAAATGCCCAAGAAAGTAAAACTAACACAGAAGAGAGTCCTATTACTTCCCATTATTGCTATAAAGAAATGTTGTACAGCCAGGTTAATGATACATTTTTCCTCCTCGTTACAGTCTTTGACACAAAAATAAAGTGTCTCCCTGCGCTGGGAATTGTTCTTAAAGAGCCATTGTTTTCACTCTTCCTGTCACTGGGTTTGCTGGACATCACTGTTTTCTCTATCTCAATTCACACACGTCTCTCAAAAAAAGACGTATAAAGCTGGGCAGGCAAAAAGCCCAACACTGAAGGAGAAGATGGCAGGGAAGAATGCTATTTTTATGCTCAGAGAAAGTGGAAGCTGAAAACACCAATCTCAATGACATGAGAACTGTCAGCAAGAACAGATAATTACACAACGTGAATTCATCCTCATGACAATGACTCTAATGAGATAGGAAATGGAATAAAATCAATATTCTATTTACACTGACGGGGCAGTCCCAAAGCTTGAAATTGCCAAATGTCTGTCTTTTAAATCAAGGAACACAAAATTACTGACTGCCTTATAGTATTTTCAAAACACCTCTGCCAAACTCAAAGTTTACCAATAACATATCTCAACATAAAATTTGGAAGAGATACAGCAATTACTCCTCGGCACAACTGAGGGATATAATTATAGTGCTGTCACAAAATTAAGCTGAAACAATGAGCTAATGAACATCTTGGCCTTGTAACAGTATAGGACTGGGTAAAGAAAAATACTCTTTAGTAAACTACAGCTGAACAACCCAATTGTCTTGTACTGTAGCCCCACAGGAGCTGCACCCACTGTGCAGCATGGAAAAGCTAAACGACCCCTCTCTCAATTTGGGACTTTCACATATACCTGGAACAAATGGAGTGCAAAGGCAGGGCAGAGAGCAGCCAGCTCTGGAGCAGGACTGCCCAGGTGCTGTACCCTGAGATGGATTCCACAGTTCCCCAGCCCAGCAGCTTGGGACTCAGAGCCTGCTAACACTACAAGCACATGTTAGCTCTGAATTACTGAGTCCCACACTGGATTCGTAAAAAACTGCCAACACTGCTTCCGTGACCCAGATATTTTGCATGATATACATAGTTTTAGTAGTAGTAGTAGTAGTAGTACTAGTGTTTTAAAGGTTTTTCTGTACTGTTTTAGCTCTGACAGACTCGCCTGGTGCAACCTCCCACCGACTTCAGTGGCTCCTCTGGCACATCCCCGACAGACGTGGTTTTATCTGAGTCTATTTCACAGTTTCTGGAACTGTTTTAGCAGAACCACCTAACTGTGACATTCCATCTGAATTTAACACACCCAAGTGCACTCAGTTCATGAAAACGGGATAAATAATGAAAAAGAGGCCACATGTTGCACACTACGTGCCCCAGGCACGTGCAGGAATCAGGTACTGCTCCAAGATTTCTGTCCCTAATCAAACCACAAACAAGTTCCCACCAGCAGTGCACTGGCACTGATACACAAATCCCCCAGCCCAATCCTCTCTTACTTTAGATTACAGTAATGCTATTTTCAAGTCAGAAAGTTATACTGCAAATTCCATAAACCCTCTTTTCTTTAAGGAGCAGACGGTTACGGATTAGCCACTAGTGCTGCAATTTTAAAAATCTTTAAAATCAAGAAATATGCCTGTTGATTTCTCTTTTTAATGACCTGGGGCATATATCAGTCTCCTTTACAAACTTTGGGACTTGAGGGACACGCAGAATTCACAGTCTGACAGCCTTAGCTGGACGTGTATTTATGAACGAGAGCAGGGACAGGCCAGTGCCTGTCTCGGACAAGGACGTGGCACATGAGCTGTTATTCTGCTCTTGCAACTTCAAGCCAGGGACACAAAACAGGGATGGATTACTCTGCCTTTAACCCATTTTCCATCAAATTTGTGTATTACAAAGCATTCACATACCCATCCCCACCACCGAACTTGCAAATACTGTTTCTGGTAATAAAAATGTATCCACACTGTAATTCCTTTATCATAACATCCACATAATGTATTGCAGAAATGGGAAGTTTTCTATTACCCTGGCATAGGGGGATTTCAACTGTTTAAGAAGTGAAATTTCCCAAGCAAGTCTAAAAAGAAGTTGTTTATCTTTAAAAATAACAGCAATCTAGTGATGCAAGTTAAAATTCTGAGAAGTAACAAACTGAACAGAAAAAACGAGCTCTTTTATTAAAATCAGTCTTACATGCTTGTTCTAATTAATAGTAATTTTAAATATGTTGTTTCTATACAAAGACATTTGTATAGAAATGCACTATGCACTCTTCCAAAAACTACAAGCTATTTATTAATCAGACTCTTGCACATTTTGTTTGATTAACTGCAAATGTACACAAGCCAAACGAGGCAGGAGAGCAGCGAGATGACCCACAGCAGTGGGGTCAGACCAGGATCAGGCCCCCCAACACCACCATCCCCCCGGGGCAGCACAGACTTGTAAAACCTTCCCTACTCCCTCCTGTGCAGGGGTGTGACCCTCACCCTCATCTCCGGCCTGTTTCAGTGGGAGCGGGTGTGGGGTGTTCTCCTCAAGAACAGCCATGTGGCAAACCCCAGGGTGAATCCCACAGGAGAGATTCAGAGCTGGGAGGTGCCTATAACAGTAGCAAAGAGGAAACACTCCCATAGTGACAGCTGATTTCTAACTGTACATGTGTGTATGCATTTATATAAAACGTGATTATTGGCATCATCCATGATAACCTCCACCACAGAAAAAAAAATCCATGTCCATGACTCAGCAAGGGAAGCAACTGCTTCCTTCTGCCAGCAAATTCCGCTGTGCCAATGAAGTGAAGGAGAAGTGACCCAGAGGAGCTCTCACTGGTGAGAGGTGCAGCAGACAACCCCCAGCTTCTTGCAGACCCAATGCTTAAACACCTCCTGTACCAGAAGGGAAAACACACTTCACGAATATCACAATGCACCTTATTACTACTCAGGTACCCACCTTTTACAATCAGATAAATGGGGTTTCACTTCCCTTCCTAATGCAGCTGCCACATGGCCTTGGTTGCAAAAGGTGGCTTTTCCTTCCCCAGAAATGGCTGGATAGAGCAGTGGGGAAAAGAAGTCCTGAGAGACCATTGCAGCGAGCTGCTGATGGAGCAGGGCATACACAGGGCAATACTGACACTATCATTCATTCATTACTAGGAGCACTTGCTCCAGCCAACAAGCTCATGCACTTGGCCTCACCAACCCATCCCTGTCTGGGCCCCCTCTCCCAAATTCACCCCCGACACCAAACTCCAGATTTCAGAGTTCTTGCCCAGTAACATGCCAATTGGTTTGTTAGGAGGATAATTTCAAGTCAGGAGTCTGGATGCAGCCACCACATCCCTCCACACATCCAATTACTTGGCAAGATTAAATCTGAACCTAATTACCAGGAACAGAACAGGCCATTCATGTCACCTGCTCTGAGCTGGTGTGTCATCCCACTCCTGGTGACAGGGCCCTGCTGGCCCCGTGCTGTCACACAGGGAGTGACACACAGGGGCTGATGGGGAGTCCTCGGCACAGTTCCGTGGGGGCACCTTCCTACTCACTGTCTGCTGCGTAACAGGCACTGTCCAGCCAGGCCCAGCATTTTTTTGGGAATTACCTGGAGTGCTTCACCTTGCATCTGACTTGAGGGCAACCAAAAAGGGACGTGAGTGCAGCTGAGGAGGAACTTGCTACACCAAGTTCCGCTCTCAGCAGCTGTTAGAGCTCATCGTCCGATGGCCTGGGCACCTCAGCTCAGCCATGGTGAGCTCTGGCAACTCAGGGACAATCACTTGCTTCACTCCAAGGACCAGAAAATTTTGTGGGAATGGGGAAAGCGGGGTCACTGACACAGTCTGGACTGAAGGAATGCTGCAGCAAGTGGCAAACCAGCACCCTGGCTCTGCAGCAAGACCAGGCAGCACCCACATCTCCAAGGCCACCCCAGGGTCCCACAGTGGCAGCACTGCCGTGCTGGGGACACCCAGAGCAGGGAGGCACTGCCAGCTCAGTGAGAGGACAGCACTGCCCAACTTGGTCACTGACAACATGAACCACAAAGCAAGGACAGTGCTGGAACCCACTGCAGTCTGCTGAGGGACAGGAGACACAGAGACCACGTTCACAGCTGGCTGTTCCTCCCTGAATCTCAGATCCCAGATTTTCTATTTTTTTATACATTTTGACCTTACATTTAATTTATGTTTATCAATCATATCCTTCCAGGATAAAAACTTGCACAACTTTTCAGAAAATACAACAAATCTATATAATTTCTTTTCATTAGTTACATAAGAATCTAAATCCCAGAGAGTTTTTAACTCCCTCTGCTCTGCCACCATCTGAGATCACTGTCGTGCAGTAGTACAAAAGCAAAATGATTCTTCCATACACAGTAAAACTAATCCAGTTTAGGAGACTGCTTTCTTTGACTTAACAGATATCCCTACACAGACAGTGCTCAGCAGCACAGAAGCACTTATTGATGTGATTAATTCTGCATCGTGACAAATCTCACCCAAGCTAAATAAATACATGTGCCTTCAGATACCAAGGAAAAGCTCCAAATTAGTCACTGGTATTAAAGAGAAGTAATAAAAATAATAAAAACTGCATGACTATGTTTTATTTTAGGAAAGAAGTGGAAAATGTCTTTGAGACAATTTTTAATCAGTATTTTGCTTTAGTATATTGTTGTTTGTTCATCTTGAATCATGATATTTATATAGCTAACAATAACCACGAGAAACAACCCACTAATGGCCCCTGTTTGGAACAGGTTTTGCTGCACAAGCTCTCAGCCAGGAGAGCTGCCACGACACACGGGGGTGGGTTAGGAAGGGACTTCTGAGCTGGACTGGTCGTGTCAGAGACAGCAGTGGGGCCCTGAACACTGTGCCATGGAATTTCTCACATGGAAGACTCCTCTCTATCCTCTACTTGAGTTCTCCTCAGGGTGTCCCCTTTTCCTCTAACATACCTACACAAGCTACCCAAATTGAATACACAGTGAAGGAGTTTTGGGGAAAGCTCAAAAGATTACAGTTTTCCTTGTATTTTCTCTCTTCCCCCTAAAAGCCATTGAAAACCACCAATTATGAAAGTTTAAATCTCTACTCTTACACAAAAAAACATGGAATATTTGGAAAATAGCTTCTGAAAAGGGTTAGGAAAAAGCACTTTTTAAAAAACAGTTATTAAAGACAAAATGCTTAGAAGTTGTAGAAAACAAAACAAACAAACCCAAAGCATTACTTTTGTCAGTCATGCAGAAAAACAAGCGAAAGAAGTTCAAATTCTTGTATTTCAGTTCCACCATTAGCTGTATTTAATTAGAAGAATCGAACAGAGAGCTGCGTCTACTTTTCACAACAAAAATCACATCATTAAAGATTTATTTATGGAATATATTTGCACATAAATACAGGAGCTCAATAAAATGCTGATAAGCAGCAAACAAGATATCTGCCCAGGGACTTCCTTCCCAGCAGCCTGCAAAGCTCCAGCACAGCAGCAAATGCTGGCATTCCCAGAAAAGTGTTTTTAACTGGTACACATCAAAAAGTTGAAAAACACATAATTACATTATCACGATCACAGACTCACTACCTTTGATTTTTCACTGCTTGAAAGAAGGCTCGAAGTCCACTGAAGTTGTGCCTATATATGGAGCACGAGAGCATTCCCGTATAAAATTATGGATAAAGAATAACGGACTTCACTGATACAAAGTCAAGAATGCTACCCAGGCACTAATAAACTCTCCCAAACACTGGAATAAACATTTTAGTTTGGGTTTTATTCCAAGATTCAGAGATTCACAGAAGAAAAAACAGAGAGTATACTTCTCCCAAGAAATCCCCGCTGTGTTTATCAGTACATGCAGCTGACGGGACCTTCCTCCCATGGAAGCCAGATGGCACAGGCAGCACCAAAATAGCCGGCAAGCAGCAGCCCTTGGGACTGGCGAGGAAGAGGAAGGGCGGGTGGCCCAGCACAGCCAGCACAGCCCAGCGGACTCGGCAGCAGCTGGAGCAGCGGCTCCCGGCGCCTGCGCACCCAGACACGCACTTTCTATGGCCAATCTAGGCCTGATGCCTGCTGCCTTCTGCCTTCAGCTTGGCAACCTGCTCGGAAAACCTGACACATGTGCCTGGAGCAGCTCCGGAGCCTGCACGCTCCTGCACGGTGCCCGGGGAGCGCCGGCTCTAAAGGCTCCCGACCTCGGGCACGTCTAGACCCAAATAACGCAGCAAACTCCACGTGCTCCTGCAGCACTTTACTTACATTCACAGGCAAAGCTTATCTCCATGAGTGTGGTGTCACTGCAGCACAGATAATGTCACTGCAATGCCACAGCTCCAGCGGCCTCAGAGCGCTCCCGTCCCCCACGGGGGGCTTCAGCCACCAACCCACAGTCCATCCCCACCCAGGGCAATGGGGGAGCCTGGGGTTACCCACAACCCAGAGAGGAGCACCGAGGGCCTTGCAGGACTGAGCTGGGCAGCTCTGATCTCTCTCCCTTTTTTAGAAGGAAAATATTCCCATTAACTGCTTTGGAAGCAGGATTGGGCCCAGAGCCCAAAAATGCCCTGGGTTCCCAAGTCCTTACTCACTGCTCGCAGTTGGACTCGCTCACACCAGAGCCAGCAGCACAGCAGGAATGTGTGGAGCTGCTGCGGGAGGATCTGGGAGCTCAGGGCCCAGCACTGCTCTCTGCTCCTCCAGCCTGTGCCTGAGCTCAGCCAGGGCTCCGTACGTGCCGCATTAAATACCAGCCATGTAGGGTACAAACGCTGCCTTCACTCCCTGGGCCGTCCGGAGGGGGAATGCAGATGCCATCAGCTGCCTCCCGTGCAGGCTCTGCAGACCTGAGCCCACAGCCGCCCCAGTCAGGACACGCTATTTATAATGCTTTCGACATTTCACTTTTCTCTGCAAATAATACCTGCTCCAAGCTCAAGTCGAAGGCATATTTTGCCTTGCCAGATGATCTGCGACCGTCTCATGACTTATTACATTGTTATCGCTGCTAAGCTGAGCAAACAGGGCTGCTAAGTCTATTAATCTTCTGGAACACGAAGGCTGAAACCGTAGAAACAAAACATCTCACTACAAGATACATAAAATGTGCTATAAGGAGATAAGGGGGGAATTCAGTGCACACTCTGGTAAGTTTTTTCTGTGCCACTGCAAGCGAGGCTGACGCACTTCTGCAAGAGCCGACTCTGGATGTAATGCTACCGACAAGTTACATAAGGGAAAAGAAATTCCTTTTCCAAGAGCAGCCTGCCCCGGGCGGCCAGCAAGATACGCCTGCCACAGGAGAACCTGGGCACTCTGCAGCCGGTGGAACTGCCACCTGCACGTTCACAGCAGGATGGTACGAGCAGTCTGACCCAGGCAGGGTAACTGTGCCGCTGGGCGAAACTCGCTGCCCAAAACGCCAAAGGGCTGGACACATTTTAACTCATCTAGTACTTATGGCTTTCTATCGTGCTGAAATTCACCCCACTCTGCCACCC
>NW_016690436.1:359426-420282 GCF_001604755.1 Lepidothrix coronata
TGCTATTTATGTCCCAAAATATTTTTCCGTGAAAATAAATATTTGGCCTATTTGCCCAAAGCAAAGGTCCCACGAGCACACAGGAGTCACAGCTTCGACAGCAGTGCTCAGCTCAGAGCAGCTCCAGGAGGCAGTGGGGCTGCGGAAGGACAGACCGATCCGGGGGCTGAGCTGGCCTGTGCCCTGGGCTGGGCTAACACTGGTCAGGCACCTGGCTTAGAGAGAGAGAACAGAACTTACTGCTGGTTCTGAATGCCCAGATCAGGGTAAACCAATACTTGTCACTGGCTTTATTCTTTGAGCAAAGCACTAAGGTATTCCCACTCCCCCTGCACAGACTGCTGAAGGAAGAGTGGGCTCCAGCATCCTGACAGGAACCACACCCTGCTATGGAATGACATATGCAAAGCCTTCACCTCTCACCTCTGCAAATTAACTTTGTATTTTCTTATCTTGGGATGTTTCATCACAACTGTGACAGGGTTTTAATGGTCTCTTCTCTTTCCTTGCTAATTGACACTAATGGAATGACAATTGTACATATTCATGACAGGGTGGGCTCCAAATGTAACTGAGGGCAGCAATCAAACACACTCACATGTTTATCCTTTTGGTAAATAACCACGGGGTAGCAGGAAGAAAATGTTGTTTACTTTGCTGCCTTACTTGGGAAACTAAGTTTACAGTATATAATTGTAAATAAAACAAAATTAAAAAATAATAATCATAGGCAACTGCTCTAATCCCTAAGGCACACAAACAGACCACCACTCATGCAGGGGAAGGACAGCCCTGGAGCCTCTGCCCTGCACGGGACTGGGCACAGCAGGGCAGACTGAAGCGTAGGAGTCCCCAGGGAAGCAATCCAACCCTGTCAGATCCTCCCCTCTCCCCTCCTTCTGGACAGGAGTAGTAGCAGGAATTTGTTGATAAATACTCATAGTTGCAGAAGTCATCCTTGGCATGGACATAAATAATAAAAATACGACAACAAAAGGGAACAGAACATTTTCTGCAGTTTCACCTTAGCAAGCTGGTCTTTGCTAACAGCAAAATCACCTTACAGCAGTCCCATGGAAAATTTGCATAAGGCAAGGATTATCCACTGGTTCCTGAGCAGGAATCATCCCCTGTTTGGGCATCCAGAGGTGCTAAGGCTCATCCCCCTAATTACAGGCATCCCTGTGTCACTACCACCTCCCCATGGAAGGTGAAGCAGCAGAATAAACCAAGTACCTAAAAGAAATAAAAACAGAGTGGGAAGCCTATGCTTTAATCTGAACTGGCCATGAGTTCTCCATCTCCACCACACGTGTAAGAACTTTCCTGTGGCCACAGAAGCCCTCCTGGCCAGTGAGGCTGAAACCATGTGGCTTCCCTGGTGTGTCCTCTCCGGGCAGCCAAGCCCTCCCAGCTGCCAAGGTGTGCCTCAGCTACTTGCTGGGATCCATCACCACCTCCTGTACTGCACAGTTATAGTCCAGGTTTCCAACACACACAGGCTCTAAGGTCAGGGAAGTCAGAGCAGCACCTGATGCAGGGATGCAGCACAACAGAGCTGGGACATGGCACCAGGACCACGGAATGGGGCATTTACTGCCCTCCACAGACCCCTCAGACACAGACTGCAGTGAGTGCATTACAGATTTTCCTCAGTAAGATTCTCCCTGCTGATAAAATTTTGAAAAGCAGCATTCCCAGTGCTCCCAAGACACACAAACTGGACAAGAACCAGAAACCTCCATGCAAAACAGGCTTTAAAAGAAAGCAACTGCAGCACCTGCTACTTTCAAATACTCATCCATGTGTGGTATTTGTCACAGAAGTGCCTAAAAATGTTAGTTTATTCAATCCTTGGCCTCGCTATAGGAAGCAGAATATAGATAACTCAGGAATTATTACCTGGTAACACCAGAAGATGATGAATAGCACCTGAGACTTAGTAAAGCAACAGAGAAGTACAATTCAGGAGGTGGAGCAATACAGGACAAAATCAACCTTGCTCCAAAACTGAAGAGGAATGTCTACATTTAAGGCTTGAAGCAACTTCATTCACACATTTATTTCTGATTATACTGTTGAACTTCCCAAAGCAAAATGAACCAAGAGCATTTCCAGTCTATAGTAACATCAGCCAAAACCCTGGAATTTTTCACGTGCCCCCCCAGCACACCACAGAGCCCCTCACGGAGCCTCCCCCAACCCCCGGCCTCTGCACACCAACCACAGCAAGGAAGCCAAAGAACAGCTCCCTGGCCTGACTGCCAACAGAAAACCCTTTCAGTAAAGACTTCTCAATTATGATTACTCCCACTATTAGATAATAATATACCAGACAAATTTTAAATTAAAATTCTCCGCTTCCACTAATTAAACTGCTTCACTGATACTCCTACAGACAGACACTATCCATTACCTTGCTAATCCACCAGATCTAAACTTCTAACACCTCCTGCCCCGAGGGTGGAGATGGTCAGGCACCTGCCCAGGCAAGACCAAGCTGGAGGCAACTGTGGGATCCATCCAAACTGGCCATTTCCCATGTTTACAGCACAGCTTTCAGCCCAAAAAACATGGAGCTTGTGCTTGTGTGGCATGTGGCACAGCTGTGCTTCCCAACACTCCTGAGACAGTGAGCACAGAGGAGGATTTGGTGGGAAAACGAACAGAAATCACAAAGGCAGGGAAGGCTGGCGCTGGGTAGGGGAGGGACGGAAACCATGCCCATACCCTCAGCTGCAGCCTGGGGGTCCACAGGGCAGCCTTGGCACAGCTGCTGACTGAATTACAGAGGTTGCTCACATAATGCCCCAATTTCATCCACTGATTCAAGTGCCCCACAGTACCACAAAGCATCTCTGGACCCGGCCCTTTGCTGCCATTCAGAACAAATTTAATCCAGTGATGGCTTTAAGGAAACAAGACAACAGACACACCCCGGCACTTTTGCTCTCATGTATCAGTCCAAGAATTCTGCTCCTGTATATCTTTCCTCAGTAGCCTGAGTAAATAACAACTGCACTATCCCGAACTTTTACAAGTCACACAAACCAGGCAGATTCTACAACTACCTTTAATTCAGACATACAACATACAGAGCAATACGTTTTCCAAATTTTCTCACCTCTGGAGACTGTGAAACTTGAACTGTTCAGTCATCACCACTGCTTTTCCATTTAAACAGCCTTTTACTAAACAGCCTTTAACTAAGTCTGGAGCAGTTTTCCAGCTCAGCAGCCCTGAGTTTTTAAATCCAGGCCTTTAAACCCAGGGCAGTCCAACTCCATTTTACAGTGTTCCAGTCTGCACCTGATCCAGCATGAGCTGGGGAAAGCAGAGACACAGGCCTCACAAAATTTCAATCCCAAAAGCACATGGTGCAAGCGTTGAGCTCAGCTTCCACATACAGCAATCCTGTCGTCACTGCAGCCAGCTGGGGAGGGGGGAGAGGGAGGCAAGCCTTTAATTTCTTCCTCTTTTAGCTACTTTACATTGTCATAATACTGTTTTATGCCAGCAGGCCTGCCCAGGGTCAGTGCCACACAGAGCCAGCTTGGCAGGAGCCTGCAATCTGTCCTCAGGCTCTTGCCCCAAACTTCCCCAGCAGCAACAAGTGCCATCGGTTAATTATTCATCATGCAAATCATTTCCTTGTCACTTTGGAATGTGTTGTCGTTTCATTAGATCTCTTTTTCAAGACAACATAACCCAGTTAGTTATTCTCTGTTACTATTCATTACTCCCATTCCTCTCTTCCTTGTTACAACCCTTCCCTAAACCTGCTCTCCTGTGGTTCACAGTCTCCGTTACCCGTCTCCTGCCGCTGCTGCTGCTGTGCTTTGGGGCATATATTCCCCGCCTCAAAAAATCACCAATAGAAATCACTCCTTCCTAAAAGAAACAATCACATATTTTTCCAAGACAACCATTTTACACAGACAACATCCCTGCGTTTTTCTCTTCCGCTATACCAACGTCTTAACATACCGACTTGCTCACAGCTGCAAAACAAAGTTCTGGATTCAAGAACTTGCCCGAGCAGAACGCGGAGCGCTCCGTGCCCCGCGGCCCGACCCGCCGGCCGCTCCCGGGGCCGGGCCGTGCGGGGAGCGCGCACAGGGCGATGCCCGAGAGCTGCGCCCGCACCGCGGCCCCTCGGCCCCCGCCTGCTGGAGCCGCCTCGGCATCGGGCGGTTTGGGGCGGCCCCGACCCCGGCCGAGCCCCGCCGAGCCCCCGGGCCCGGCCCGGCGCTCCCGAGCGCGGCGGCACCGCCGCTCGCCCCGCGGCCGGAGGGGCCGGGCCCCGGCGGGGACACGCGGGGGGAGCCCCGCCGGGTCTGTCCACGGGGAAGGGCGGCGGGGCCGCGCCCCGGGCCCCCGGCGGAGGTCGGTCCCGGCCCCCGGGCCGCCGAGAGGGGCACCCCCCGTTCCCCGCGAGCCGCCGCCCGCCCCGGGCCCGCCGCGGCCGCGCCCCCGCCCCGCACTCACCCGGGCCTGCCGGCGGGCCCTGCCGGCGCGGCCCGCCCGGCTCAGCGGCTCATGCTGACGGTGCCGCCGGCGCGGCGGGCGGAGCAGCGGCCCGGGCTCCCCGCGCCGGCCCCGGCCCCGCTTCCGCCGCCGCCCCCGCCCCGCCCGGAAGCGCCGCCCGGCCCTGGGCCCGGGGAGCGCGGCCCGGCCCCGCTCACCTGGTGCCGCGGCGGCTCCGCGCTCCGGCAGCGAGGGCAGGGCGCGGAGCGGGGCGGCGGCGCGGCGGGCTGCCCTCCCCCGGGGCCGCCCTCCCTCATCCTCCCCGCGGCGGGCGGCCGGCGCCTCATGAGTCACCGCGCCCGGGCCCGCACACGTGCCCGGCCCCGCCGCCTCCGGCCGGCACAGCGGCGGCGGGGGCGGCCCGCGGCGCTGCCCGGGCCCGGCGGGGCCCGCACGACACCCATCGCCCCCCGAACGCCGTCCCGGGGCAGGCGATCCTCCTGGGATCTGCTTCCCGGGGCCGGCAGGAGCGCCGTGCTTTCCTCCCGCCTCCGCCCTTCTTTCATCTTGGCGAGTCGAGCCCATTGCAGAGCGGTCGGGTTTGCCGGTGTGTCCCAGGAGCGCAGCCCGGCTGCTGTGGGGCCCGGGATGGGGCTCCCCGGACACCCCACACCCGCCCCGAGGCTGCTCTGAGCCCCCCCGGGCTCCGGTGGGACCCTGTCCCTCGGAGAGCAGCGGGCCCATCACCCGGGCCCCAGGTCAGCTCTGCCCGGGGTCACGGGGCGGGTGTCGGTCCTGCCGTGCCGGTGACACCGATGGGAGAGGGCAAGAGAGGAGCCACAATAGTACAGATGAGCCAGACACGTGTGGATGTGTCCCCTGACAGGACACTCACACCCAGGGCCACCTGTGAAGGAAGCTCACCAAACCACACCACACCACAGGAAAGACATAAACTGGAAGTATCCCAAGGGAGGGCAAAAAATAATATGAGATGTAAAAGCATGACTTACCAAGGTGAAAGGAACTAATGGAGAAGACCAAGGAAGAACCTGCCTGATTTCACTTCCTATAAAAACTGATTATAATCTTGACAGTTATATATTGTTCTCTGCACCTACAGGACAAAAAAAGAGAGGTACACACACCTAAACACGCAGAGGGGCAGGCAGGCTGCCAGGCAGGGGGATGTGTGGGGGCATGCAGACATGCAGAGTTTGGTCCCACCACTGTCAGCCCACCGGGATGTGGGACAAGAGCTCCAGGGAGAGTGGTGGGAATGAAAGCATGGAAAGAGCTGGAAGCAGCGCCAAGAGTGAAGGAAACAGAGCAATGATGATCTGAGATTTAAGGGCACTATAAAGAGCAGGGAACGACCATCCCTGAATTTATGTCAGTGAGGGAGATGGTCTTAAACTGCAGGGAGAGAGAGTCAGGCTGGACTGAGAGGGGAAAAAGGATGACAAGGTACTAAATCAAGGTCAGGCACTTGTCTGGAGGAGCATTCAGGTACACTCAACCCTGCCTGGGGCAAGGGAACAGATGAAGTGATCTTCTGTTGTCCCTCTTTCAGATCTTTGTTCCCCTGCCCTGCCAGGTTACTCTGATCTCACTTTTCTGTTACAGCAGCAGCCTAGTCCCTCCCCAGGCTCACAATAACCTACTACACTGTTCATCCTTTTTCTTTTATTTTTGTGCCATTTGCCATAAAAGTGTTCTATGCCTTTGAAAACTGTGTTTTTCAGTTCTCTCTACGTTACCATTTTAATAAAGTCCACAACAGGATTCTCTGACTTTGTCCCTTGCTATCAAAGTGGCAGTCAGGCCTGAGCCAAACCGACACCCAAACCCTACAAATATTTGTGATGATTCCAGGAGACATTTCACGTAATATTTTCTTCCAGAGGATTATATTGTATGAATAACTGGGTACATCTAACTGCATATACACATGTGCTTTCAAAAAAACCTCAATTATTCTCTTTTCCCTTAAGGTTTTAGTTTCGATTTCTGTTTTCTTCTGGAGGGAGCAGTTCAGAGCACTGTTGCCTCATGGTGAGCGTTCCAGCAGTTTCTGTTCCTCCTGGTTGCTAAATTTAACGGTACCAGTTAGCCAAGACAGGGAAAACCCTTCCTGCCCTGGGCACAGGCTCTGCCCAAGCAGCTTGGCGGGCATCAAAACTCACGTGGGTGCCCAGCCCCCTCCCTGCGGGGCTCTCAGCAGCAGGTTCCCAGATGACCAGCGTTGCTGCCTCTCTGCAGGAATGACAGGTACCACAGGGGCTTGAGCTGCTCTGGGGTTTGGGAAGCATTATAAAACACACATGTCACACACTTAGAGCTCCACCTCCAAAGAACGTTCTCCTCACTTTGGTCATGAAAATTAAGAGCCATCAAATGTTCATGGAGTGAAAGAATGTGACTCCTACACACAAGCTCGCTGCCAGCATAACCTACAGCATGCAAAACAACATCATAATGTCTGTAAGGGGTTGCTTTTGTCCATAAGTCCTGCAGCTGTTTCACATCAGCCCTCTACAGACAGGGACTGTGGCGCATGGCGAGGGAAGGGCTTTGAGGGCTGCTGCAAAGAGCTGGGTACCGTGGGTACCACACGCCTTAGAAATCAAAGCACAAAAAACTATAAAAGGCTTTTCCATTGTTAAGTTTTCAAATTTGGTCTGATTTCCCTTTCACAGCTCAGGCCAGTGTCCCGGCCCAGCATGGGCACTTCACCGAGGGGCTGATGCTGTGCTCCATGTGTGTGCCCCACTGCTCTCTCCTGTGGGGAAACACCAGACACAACAAACACCTCTGTCCATAACACCTTACACTCCTTGGTGAGGTTACTCTGAATTCCCATCCCTCTCTCCTTTTCTGTTTCAGTGTTAATAGCACAGCACCGTCTCTCCCCAGGAACACTGGCCATGGCAGCCCTTGGGGCTGGATGCTGTGACAGGCTGTGGTCGTGCAGTGGTGCCCTGTTGCCAGAAAATAAACACACAGACTATCTCCCTCCCTCCCTCCTTCCCCCAGACAGGTCCCCATTTTCAGCTACGGTTGAATTCCAGCCTCCCTCTGTTGCTACAGACTGGGGCTCTCATGCTACTTGTTTTTTTAAACTGGGCTGTTCGTCCCCAGACAACAGGAACAGGAGGCTCCAAGTAAACCACAAGGCATATCAACATCAGAGAAGACAAGGAAAAAGACAAGGAAAAAGACAAAAGGTTTATCTCCAGTATCAGGTTGTGTTAAACATGTCCATCAACACAGACACCTTGTTCCAACTATTTCTACCAAAAACCTCTGGGGGTTGTAGGCCTGTGAAAACTTTGTCTTTCCATCTTTTCCCTCTCATGCTTGTCTTTTTCCCCACCCCAAATCTTGTAATTTGTGTTTACAAGTCTGAGCATTCCTTATTGCCCATACCCAGTTGCTCCAGAATATGTTTATTTTTACCTCACAAATGAAAAAAATCAGAACTAAAGTGGCATCTCTACTCCAACTGAATGCTGCTTTTATTCATATGTAGGTACTGAGCTTTTGTTGCCTTCTGAAATGTCAAATGATCGCTCAGAATTACATCTGCCACATCCTTCAATCCATTACAGATTAAACCAAACCACTTTGCTGTTTGCTTTGAAATCTATTAGGCCTTGAGACTGGAAGAAATCTGCTTTTCAATTTGCCTTTTCCCTGGTCCATAGTGGGGGTTATGTTTTGTGAGATGAAGTGATAATGAATAATTCCTCACTCCATTTGGGAGCTAAATGATGTTACCTGCTCTAGAGATCTGAACTCCAGCTGCTTCCTCGTGAGGCTTTTTGTTCTATTACACAGCCTGGTGTAGATATAATTAACTTTGCTTTTTGTGTGCTCTAATCCCCCCTGCAACAGAGCAGGCACCACTTTGGAAACAAAATGGGTTAAATGGGCATCCCTCCTCAGAGCCTCTGGAGCATCCGGTGTGCCACATGCCCGAGGGAATGCAGGCACCTCACTGACCCCGAGAACTGTCTGATACCTGCTGGTTAGCTTTACTGGCTTTTTTTTTCAAGAAACTGGAGACTGAAAGGACAAAGAAACATTTGGTTTTCTTTCAGAGAAATGCCATGGTCTTACACTTGTGTTTCAATTAAGTTTAATCCAGATCAGAACAAAATCCATGACAACTGGCATCCCATCATATTTTGCTATTTGCCTGCCTCTCCTGGCTTGTGCACTGTGCAGGCAGTGCAGATGTGCCCTCAGATAATGCAGCCCTGGCTGCACAGCCCCGATGGGCTCTGGGACTGAATATTGTACTGGGCCATTCGTGCCCTTCCTGTTCCCGTTGGAGCACAAAGAACTCCTCGAGGCTGTTTCCTTCGCCAGCCCTGGGCATTTTCAAAGCACTTGTTGCAGTCACAGAGTTTCTGTAAAAACTCCATACTGCCCAAACTCTTCTTAAATAATGTCCACAGGGCAGTTAATAGCACGTCATCATCTGCACAAGTGATCTTTCCTATACACAGAGCTAAAAAACCAGCCAGTACCTAAAGCGTGCTCCTGGTCCTGCCTGGCATCGGCAGCGTGGCCGCTGTGGGTGCCCCGCTGGCACGGCTGGAAGGGCAGCTCCCACCACACCCTCCACCCCTGCTCACAGGGCCGAGCTCCATGGCCAGCGTTTGGTTGCACTGCTAATTAGGTTTATTTAATTTCATTTTCCCGTGGGAATGACCTCCCATTGGGTTGGGTGCTGCAGTGGGACAGCCCTGCCAATGACCCTGCCAACTCCACAGGGAGCTGCTGCTGCCAGCACTGCCTCGAGAGCTGGTGCCTGCTGGGATCCCCACTCAGACATCTCCCTCTGGGACAAGGCACAGCTCCAGTCTGCCTTAGTGCTGGGTTTATCTCCTGGGCACCTGGGAAGGCATTTCTCACTATATCCTGTGAAGTCAATGCATTCCATTCACATCGGTTTGTGCAGGTTACAGGGGTTCAAACCCTAGGGCATGGATGTTAAGCACGAACTCTGTCATAACAAGATGTCTGGGCAGGGCAGGGTAAAGAGGAAACCTTAAGGAAATCTCAGATCCAGGAGTCTCCCAGATCATCATACAATACCAACAACAATCAAACACCACGACAGAATAATTATCTTACAGCAGAGGAAGATAAAGAAACTTGTCATTGCACACTTGTGCGTCACTCAAACCAAAAGGTGTAAATCAGGACTCAAGGGCAAAAAGAAACACTGTGTGCAGAGAAAGTCTTTTGAGAGACATTTTATGGTTTAGAGTCCCCGTGCTATTGCAAATGGAGCAAGAAAGAGGAACTCTCCTGGCTGAGCCAGCACGGCCCTGGTGCAAGTGTGGCAAGAGCCCGACTCCAAAAATGGTGCCAAGGTGCCAGCCCTTCCCTCTGAACCCAGTGAGGCAGCAGCAGGGCCAGCAGTGACCCAGCCTGGGCTGGCAGGGCCCCATGGCACAGCAGTGGGACACCAATGTGCCCCAAGTCCAGCGAGAGGATGGCTGTGGGCATCCTCTTCACAGCTGTACCTCAGTAAAAGTGCTTCCTCACTGCAGAGCTCCCACCCACAAGGGGCATGGGCTGCTCTCTACCTGGCCTCTCACACACACAGACAGAAACCACAGTGCAAATTCACCAAGCACCAAGTATGTCCTGCGTCTTCATTTTATCTCACCAAATAGCTGCCATAAAACAGTCACAAAATAAACCTGGACTCTGATTTTCCTTCCCCCAGCTTTTATTAAAGGCAGACACATGCATTACTTTGAACCCAGGCTGAACACCCTGGAGAAGCTGCTTGCTTCCTGATGCCCTTATTTGTGCAGCACTGGTGAAGCTCAAGTTCCCCAAAAAGGTCTGACACGAGCTCCAGTGCTGCCTCCCTGCTCCTTCCGGGCCCGCTTCCGTGGCTGCTGCCGGCACACGCGGCCAGCACTCCTCACGGGGACAGAGGACATTTTTTCTCTGTTTGACTGATACCATCTGCATGTGCATTTTTGTAAAGATAACGCACGAACTGCTGACTGGGCCCCTTCCACTGTGTTCTCCTTTCATTTTAAAGCCTCCTGCAACTATTAGGTGATAACGTTTTGGTTAAAAGTAATAAAATGCTTATAATCTCTCCTAGTCCACAAGGACCTAAATGAGCAAAATCCACACAGCAAATTCCCAGCAAATATGGTATGCATTATGGCTTTTGCACTTTCTGCAAAGGCAATTCCTTTCCTGCTCTGCAGGTCATGCTGGAGCCCCCCAGCCCCCACTGCTCCGTGTGGCTGCTCCTGGTGGCTGCTGCGTGTGATCCCACATTGTGTTTAGTCAAGGAACTCTGGCAGCAGTGGATTTCACGGTAGGAAGCCAAGAGTTCACTCTCAGAGGATTAATGTCGTTTTAATTTCCCGTGGGCTTAACCAACAACCCCCCAGGGAGTGCAGCAGGGATGAGGAACAATGCTGCAGGGGTGGGCACCCACCCGCCTTGCCCGGGGCTGGCGGGACCCTGCGGAGGAGCGGAGCGACACTCGACCCCATTGGGAAACGCACCCAGAGCGGGGCAGCGCCTCAGCCAGCCCTGTCTCCACCAAGAGAAAAGAACAGATGTTAAACCAGCTCACGGGGCTCCTGTGAGCACGTGAAAACCTTTCTCTCTGGTTTCCCAGCACAGTAAGCCCCACAGGAGATCAACTGACAAAACCGTACCCAAAGCAGCAGAAAAGAGAAGATGCACCCGCCGGCGCCATGGCAGTGGCTCCCGCGCCATGTTTGTCCCCATGTGTCCCCGAGAGCCGTTAGTGCTCACTCAGGGTGCAGCTCCACACCACGGGGGTCTCTCTGCACCCCCGGCATGTGCCACCAAAGGTCTCTGGTAGGGTCTGACTGCGACTCCTTTAGCGCTATTTCAAACCGCGGAGTTTTCTTACTCAAACTTTGCCTGGCAAAATCTTACATTTAGTATCAATTTCTCCAACATATTATTTAAACTTCCGTAGCTCAGGATAGCGAGACCCACATGCGAAGGCAGCGCAACGAAACACGGCAATAAAACCACCCAGCTCTGCAAACAACTCACCGTCACCCAGCGACAGCCACCCTGTGCCGCTGTGATCTGCGGGGCTGGCGAGGGCCACGCGCTGGGCCAGAGGCTCAGTCCCCACCTGGGGCTCCTGTGCAGTGCGTGGGGCGCCGGCAGCGCTGCCGGCACAGCCACCGCCTCCCGGTGCCACGGGGCCAATTACAACGTGCCGCTCTCTGCGACCATGGGACGGCGGCCTGGCGAGGGGGAAGCGGTGACAGACCAGAGAATGACACCAAACCTGTAGGGCCAAGGGTGAGTGAGCCCTACGTACGGTGGTAACCATGGCCACGGGCTGGGGTTTGCATATATAGTTTCTTAAAGAGGCAAAAATTTACTTTCAGCGAATAAGAAAGGACGTGCCAGAGGAAGTGCTTTTGCATGGGGGCCACGGCCAGAGCCACAGAACAGCTCGGTGCCTGAGCTCACAGAGCCACAGAACAGCTCGGTGCCTGAGCTCACAGAACAGCTCGGTGCCTGAGCTCACGGAGCCACAGAACAGCTCGGTGCCTGAGCTCACGGAGCCACAGCACAGCTCAGTGCCTGAGCTCACGGAGCCACAGCACAGCTCACGGCTGGGGCACAGACATGAGGTTTGGAACGCTCCGGTTGAAGACATCTCTGCTGCAACCCATTAATCTGCCCGCTGGCATCTGGTGGGGGAAACAGGTTCAGGCCGCTGACATGGCCATTGCCTGCAGTCCCTGGAAATGGGGCAATGGCTGGGGAGGTGCCCCCGGGGCTCCTTCCTGCTGTGAGCCACAGATAACGGCACCCACAGCACGGCCGCCCTCCCCAGCCAGGCCCTTTCAGACCCAGTTTTGCTATTTCTGCCATGGTGCCGTCATCTCCAGGCTTCCAGTGCCAGCAGCCCTTCCGCCCCAAGCTGTGCTGTGCTCAGAGCTGGCTGCAAACATCCCTCACCCAACCCAGGGGGAAAGCTGTGGCCCCTCAGCTTCACTGGTCATGCCAGCCTTGGCAAAACCTGAGGAGAAGCTCGAGCCTGGCAGTGCCCGTGGTCGGCATGGCCCAGGGCAGGGCTGCGTGGGTGGCAGGGGAGCCCTGGCACTGCTGCAGCAGCAATGTATCCGGCTCCCTCTGCAGCAATGCTGTCTGGCTCCCGCTCCGGAGCAGGAGGGCTGGTTCCTGCAGGGCATGGAGCTGCCTTTCGGGAGCTGGTCCCTGCACTGCCCGAGCTCCAGGGTGTGCTGGAGGTGCAACACACGGGTAAAGCAGCCTGGAAGCGCTGCCGGGAGGCTCTACAGGCAGAGCCAGTGTGGCCATGGACAGGATTTCCTGTCACGTCTTTCTGCCTCTCCACCAGTGTCCTCCTCCACTCCTGCCTTGCATCAGAGCACTGGTGGGTTCACCATCCCACTCTGCAGGATATTGCAGGAGTTAAGGGAACTTCCATGAGCCTCTGCCTGTCTCGTGGCACATACCAGCCAACCCTGGCCTGGCACAGCCCCAGCGCAGCCCCAGCACCAGCACCAAAGTGGCGGGAGCAGGTCTCTGTCTGCATGGCTCCCTCACCAAGGCCACTGCAAAAACTGCCCTGTGGTGAAGACAACAAACCTTGAGTTCTCATTTCAATCACTAATAAATAACAAAATCAATTGCAGAGTGTAAATTATATACACCGACTTAATTTTACTGGGACTTTGGAACAAGGTCCTAAGAAATATCCATTTCTAGTATAGAATATAGAATATATTCTACAGAATATAGAAATTTCACCCACAGAGATACAACAGATAAGAGTTCCCACGGGTGTGAGCCCCCCCCATGCAGGAACCCCACGTCCCTCAAGGGCTCAGCCAGAACAGAGGCATCCCTGGACAAGGGTCCTGGTCTGGTCTGAAAATCACAGCTGAAATGACAGAGACTTTCTCCTGCATGGTACAGCCCTGGCACTGCTGGGCACAGCACCAGAGCAAACACCCCCTTTCATGTGGCATGAATACACATCTATAATGCTGAGAGCAGGGCCCGTGTGCCTTCCCTGTGGTGTCAGACACTCAGCTGGGGAAGTCTTCACGCTCCAGTGAATGAGTAAAACTGCTCATTAATTACTGATCACAGACAAACTTGTTGGCACATTTTTGCTCAGGCCATAGTTTGCTTTGCTGTGTTGGTTCTGCATCGAGCTGAAGTGTCAGTCCCAGCCTGCGCAGGGCAAGTCGTGGTGGTGGAACACATGACAACACTCTGTCTGGCTTTTTTCCTTTTTAATTGTTTTCACTCCTGAAGAGTTGCCCAAAGCCTCAGGTCTTTCTCAGGCTGCAGTTATTAAAATAATGAGTTCCTTGGGAAAGGCTTTCCTCTCTCAGCCCAAATGCCGTGCCCCGGGGGCCGGGCGGGAGGAGGGCAGCGGACGGGGCAGTGTCACCGCCTGCCTCCCCCGCCCGCGCTGGAATGTCCCCGGGCTGAGCTCAGGGCCCGCGTGGGACCGGCTGCTGTGAGATGGCACAGCACAAACACGGAGAGCGCTGAGCAAAGGGCTTCCTCTCCCTGCCAGTGTGAGCAGGGACCCTGCGGGGAGGATCTCTGCAGAGGACTGTGCTCGTGTCTGCTGCCGGCTCTGCCAGCCCAAGGGCAGGGCTCTGCACCAGGGCTCGTGCCACTGGCAGCAGCAGGGCAGTGCCAGTGCCAGTGAAGGGGTTTCTGTTCTGGATGTATCAGTGGCTTTAATACTTTCTCCTTAAAGGTGGCAGTGTCTGACTGATCACCTGGCTCTGTGTTTTTCATTATTTTTCCAAATTTTGGTCATATCTTTGTCTCTGTTTTGAAAAATGATGACTGTAAAAGTTTTCAGGGGCAGCAACATTTCATTTGGTTTGCAAAGATTGAGGAGCCTTTGATTAACCTGTAAAAAATTATCTGAATTAGAGGAAATGTGGGAAACGGGCAATCTCTCCTCTCCCTCATTAAGAGATAAAGTGTCCTCACTCTTTATTTTCATCCCAGTGTTGGAGATAACAGCTTTGCCTTTCTGCTGGATATCAAAGATCCAGGCTGGAAAAAAGTCTCTTCCCTGATATGGGACCAGGACCAGGATCCTCACGCTTTTACATTAAACCCCAGTGTGATTTGTAATAACAAACTGGGATTGCAAAAGACCCTTTTGTCCCTTCCTGTGTTGTTTAGGCATCTTTCCTGTTTCCTGTGAGGGACTGTGTAACTGCAGGCACACCTCTCCTGTGGGCACACTGGCCCAGCTGGCACTGGGCAGGAGTGGGAGCATCACAGCATCCCTGAGCTCCATCCCATACAGGATTGCTTAGGTTGGAAAAGTCCAAACATAAAGGAGGAGGGGGCTGGCTCAAAGAAGTAAAACATGTAATTCCCAAAAGTGAAAGCCACATGTAAATGCAAAATGCACCAGGTAAAATAACTGATACTTGCTTTTTGGTTTTCCCCTTCAGAAGGTAGATGCCAAACAACTGATGCTTTGAAAGGCCTTTCCTGCTGTATTTTTTGTGTCTTTTTTTTTACTAAGTGTATCCAGACATAAAAGATATTTTTAAGAAGTTTGCAGATTTTCAGGCCTAGGATTTTAATTTTCTTTTTCAGTCCTCCCTGTTATCATCCCAGTGCCCAGCAAAGAGCCAGTAGAACTCTGCTCCTTCCCTGCCCTTCACAGCCTCCCTGGGCTTCCACAAAGAAATGCCACATTCCTGCCTGCACCAAGGCAGCCAAATTAAATATTAGCTCCTGGAAACGGTGCTCATTTCTCTCCCATATCTCCTGGGTGAGGCTCCCCAGGCTCTGGAGCTCACTGGTACCGCAGTGCCTGCGATGCTGACGGCAGCTGGCGGAGGAAGGAGTTCCCCTCCCGGAGCAGGAGTGCCAGTGGGTGCTGGACCCACATCTCCTGCCACCCTCAGCACACGGGCATCAGACCCAACCATCCCGTACAGCCAGAACCTCAGGCACTAGGACTTCATCTCCAAATCATTATTTCAAATCTGAGCTGTGGGGTCTGTGAGGGGCATTGCCCATAATGACAGAGGCATCAAAGAGTTCACAGCCACATTTGGAAACAAAGGAATTCTTCATGGAAAGACCATAGCCAACTACTTATTAGTTACTCTCAATATTTAACTGAAAGCACAGCTGTTGCTGTGTGCACAGGAGCCAGAAACACTGCTCTGGTTGAAAGCTCTGGAGTTTTGGTGTTTTATCAAAGTATTCCCTTTGCTTCTGGAGGTTTTGTGTATCTGATCCAAAGCAGCCATGTTTCAAGGAATTCTGCTGAACTGCCAAGGGGCACAAGTGGAAGCAGAAGGCGAGTCTGCCTTCATACAGAACACAGCAATTCCAGGCATGGACATGTTTATAACGGATCACGCTCTAAAGGACAACGATCATTTTTGTCTGACATTTGTTACAGCAGCATCAGCTGATCAACATGGTCTGGCAGAGCAGTACAAGCTGGAGTCCTGCTGAAATGCTGAGAGCTGTTCATGCTGCTGGCTGGCTTCAGCACTGGGAGAGGCAGAGCAGCTCCGAAACAATGCACAGCCTCCCCTGTATGGTGAAATAATGCACAGCCTTCCCTACAGTCCCACACTGTACAACACAGTCACACGGCCAGCACTGCCACAGATGGACAGGCAGGTACAGGGAGCAGCAGTTCCCTCCTGCCGATGAGGGACATTAAAATTGCATTTCAACGTCTGATTTCATTTTGATGTGACCACGGAGGGCTGTTGCAGCTTGGCTTACACATACATTGCTATATTACAGTATAAGGAGCAGGGCAGACATGACTTTCTGTGCCCCCGCATTTTTAGCCAAATGACAGGAACGCTGTTTTTCCCCCATGTTTTAGAGAGCTCTGGCCCCAGCAGTGCCCAGCTCCAGCCTGACAGCATCCTACATTTCTGCACACCGGTGTTGGTGTCACAGCCCTTCTGCCGCTCCCCTCTCAGAGCACCAGCCCCGTGTGCCAAGAGGGAAAGGCTGTTCCAGTCCTTCTGTGGGCCCGGCCCCGCTGGGAGGGGGCAGTGCCAGGGCTGTGCCCTGACGGAGCCGGGACACGCGGGGGCAGTGGGAGCACGGCAGGAAGAGGCGTGGGGGCAAAGAACAGCCAGTGGCTCTGCCACAACACCACCAAGCCTCTCCAGCAGCGACCAGAGCCATAAATCCTCCTGCTGCCAGCCGAGTGCAGCAGCGAACGCCCTGCCCAGTGTCCCTGTCCCTGATCAGCCCTGCGGTGGGGACGGGGAGCGGGACCCCCGGGCTGTCCCACCACTGGTCCCAGCCGGCTGCGTGGGCACAGCCCTGCCAGTCAGTCCCTTGTGCTGTTTCCAACAGCAAAGTGCAATCCTTGCGGTGCCAAAGGCAGTGTGGGACAGCTGAGACCCTTCAGGGCCCTGCCTGGGAGAGGACATCACTTTTTTATCACTCTGTTGAAGTGATACCTAAAGTTTTCCTCCAACCTTGCAAATTGGAACACTCAAGCCAATATATCCTTCTGTCTCTTCAGCAAACCACAGTCCTCAGCTTCTTTAGAAGATGCTGCTAATTCCCATGGGTCTAGTTGAGACCTACTTTCATCTGCTGTGAGACATCCTTCAAATAAGCATTTTTATAGCACATATTTTCCCAGCCTGAGGAATTAACCAACACAGACAAAGTATTTGGGGGAGGGGAGCACTGGGTTCACAACATGAGAGGCCACATTACTTCATTAGAACAACTTCTCTGGTCAACAGCCCCCATCCAGATGCACCAGCCCCATCATCCTTTCACGCACAAAGTAAAAGTTATCAGATTAAAAAAAAGTGGAAGACAACAAAAGTACTGGTTCTGTCTTGCTCTCACCAAGACCATGCCAAAAAAAGACAATTTCAGAGGTTTTTCTGTAGTCACAAACAGGCTGACAGACCCCATCAGGTAACCCAAGTGCAGCAACGAGCACAAACCCAGGGGACAGACAGGGGACAAACACGGGACAGATGGGGGACAGATGGGGGACAAACACGGGACAGACAGAACACACCACCCACTTCACCTTGACACAAACTGAGTTCCACGATCTGCTTTTCTACAACTCAACTGTTCACAGAAACATCCATCCTGTTCATCCAGACCCCTGGCTGTATTCCAGGAGAGCACAGCCCTTCCACATCCTGCCATGCCACTGAGAAAAGGTCAGAGCAGTGCTCGCCCAGTACACACCAGTTGGAGCAATGGGCATACTGGGGCACAGGGCAATACCCCCAGAGCCAAGGTTAACGATCAGCTCATTCCCTAAACAGCAGCTGGGTTCTCTGACTCAGTATTTAAAGTTGTTCTCTTTATAGTTAAGTAATGACAATAGCTGCACGTCATAAAAATCAGATTGCTGGGAATTGGTTATTAGGTCATATTTTAATTGTTGTTTTTTTTTTTTTAGGGAAAGAGGCACTGTCCTATGTACTGCCTGTTTTTGAAATGGATATAAGGAAAAATATTAAAGATACTATTACAGGACAGAAAAATAAATAAGTAGTGGCACATCCAGACAGTGAGTGCATTAAACAGATTTATAGGCTGCCTGTTATAGGCATGAAGAAGAAACCTTCTTTAAAATAAGATTTAAGCAGCCCAAGGAATCAAAATTAAGCCCTTCATGCTAAGAAATATTGTTGGAGAAACTTCTGTTTGATGATATTAGTAAAACAGAATCACTGTAATGACAGGCAGCAGCTTTCAGGAAAAAAAGCTAATTCCTCTGATATAATTCAAAATAGGAATAAAGTAGCTAAGAGGAAGCATTTCAGTCTGATTATTTTTATTTTTGTCCTGTGTAGAGCAATACTGGGTGTTACACAGAGCAGTCTGAAAAGCATTTTAGGAGGTGAGCAGGCTTGTTCTTCCTCACACAGGCAGCAGAGCCTGAAAAGCTGCTTTCACAAATATATCAAAAGTCACACCAAGCCCCTTGGAACCTCGTATGTCACAGTGAGCAGAGGAACTGTTAATGAGAACAGGATAATTGTAACTAAACATTAATTCCTCTCTATTTATTTTGGTGAAAGGTCAATTCTGATGTTATTTCTTCCCTTGCCAAGTTGTAGCAAACACTCAGCCCAAAGGTGTTGCAGGCAGGAGAAAACAAAGGCTGAATTAACCTCTGATGGGAACAGGAAAAGTCATTTCAGGCTCCTTTGAGGATACTACTGAAATCCCTCTAGGAAACAACAGAGATCAAAGCAGAGCAGAGAGCATCTGCCCAGGAGCTGCAGCTCCCTGCTCCAGAGGAGGATGAAGGAGGGCACTGGTCCTGGGGGAGGGCAAGGACAGGGGCTGGCACCTGGGGGGTCACAGCACTCATCCTGAAACACAACCAAACCCTGGATCCAAAGGGATTTTATGGAAATCAAGCCATCTAAAGCATCCTGTGACACTTCTCTACGTGAAGCAAAACAAGCAGCATGAAGCACCACCATTTCATAATGACTGCCCCGAAATGCAGAACAACTAATTAAAAGGAAATAAGATAAAAACGCTGAAAAGCAAATAGGAACCGAAAATAAATTGCTCCCAGGTCAGGAAAAGATTATTTACCTGTGACAGAACTATACACACAAACCTCAGACAAGCCAGCGTTGCTTAGGGCAGTTGATAGCTAAACCATTCCCTGCAGAAATATTGGGTTGAAGTACAGAGAAAACAGAATTTCTCCACACACCATAAAGAAAAATAATGTTAGGATGATAAAGTACTTTCTCTTCACTCAAAAATACATTGCTAGATATAAAACTCTAGTAATTGAACCTCATATACAAAGTTTTTAAATCCAGGCCTCTGTAGAAATGTGCTCTAGCAGGACCATGTTTGTTTTCCCTGGCTGCTGCTCGCCCTGGAGAGCCCCCAGCCATTGTGCTCCTGCAGGAGAAGGATTTCCGCTAGTAAACCTGCCAGGGAAACACAACCAGGCATCCCAGGAGCTGTATTTCATTAGGAGAATGGCAAACTCAAGTGCCAGGAGCTGCTGAACAACAAAGCAGACGTGAGCAGCCCAAGGTCTATTAGGTAAAGCTACATTCATTTTAAGACTCTCCATGGGCTGGTCAGGGGAAAGGAGATTTGGGGACTGTTTGTTTAAAGGAAGAGGAAGTCCATATGATTTCTAAAGCTACCATTCCAAGGATGGAATGATTCACACATCCCGAGCCATTTCCCAGACCAGCCAAGGACATGTGTATCCCTGCAGAGCCCTCGTGTGCAGCTCCTGGCTGATGCCTTGGCTTACATCTGCTCTTTGAACTTCCATTTGCAGGGGATATTTCTGGGTGTTTTCACCTGTAACCCAGCTCTGTGGATTAGGTTTTTGCACGTTGCCCCTCTGCTACATCCACAGAAGCCACAGGCCCCGTGTGCCAACCCTGCTTCCATGTGCCACATTTCACAGCCCTCCTGCTCGTGTCACAGAGGGCCTCAGCACAGACCAGTTCCCCCTCACGTTGCTGCACAAACACTAAACACACATTTCCGCTGCCAGATAAACCAAACTGGGTCACTTTGTTTCTCTACAGCAACTCCTGATTCCATCTGACTGTCCCACCACAGCCCAACACCCACACAGCGCTCACACGAGCTCTGTCTCCAGCAAATAATCTAAACAGGCTTTCCCAAGAAATGCCACGTTCAGCAGTAATTTCTTCTGCTGTAATTTATTTAGGTAGAAAAAAGACATTTGAGAACTGTCAGGTCATTCTTACCTGTTGGGTCGGGTCCTTCCTCATGTCCCTGTGGCACAGCACTGTGGGCGCTCCCACCCACATCCTGCAGGCAGCACAGGACTGGGATCCTTGTGCAGGTAAGGAAACAGTACCACGGCTCCTGTTTAGCCCCTCTGGGTCTCACACCCTCTCTGATGGAGCTCCTGGGGCAGGTGGTATCCATCCCCTCCTCTGGCTCATCAGCACTGCCAGCTGCCCCAGCCCCTCAGCCCTGCCCAGCACTGCATCACCCGGCTGGGCAGGTCAGCAGCTCCCTCGGGGGGTTTCCTCGGGGGGTTTGGAAAGCTGGGCTGTGCCAGGTTCAGTCCTCACCTTTGCCATCAGAAAGAAGGAATCAAGGCAACAACAGGTGGGCTGTGCCTGTTCCTGAACAGCACTCACCAAACAGACCAGCTCTCTGGGAAGGAAACAGAATTGCTAAGACTGAGCCTTGGAGCAGCTGAGAGCACACAGTTTATTTCAGAAGTCAGCAGGCAAGCTGTTGGATTGCTTTATTTATCAAATTACTCAATTATTTCAGCTGGAAGGTTATTCATTAGACCTTTCATCCTGGGATTTTTATGTGACTGTGTCAGGAAGTGAGGCAAGAGCACAGGACCGGACAAAGCAGCAGTTAAATGTTCCGCTTCACTTATGCAGGCCAACATCACGGTAAGACACAGAAAGCTGAGAGGGAGATGAGTCTAACAGGCACCTTGCCCTGCAATCAGTCACCTGCAATGCCCTGCCCTCAGGTGTTCCTGTGCTCAGCTCAGACCCTGATGCTGCTGATCCAAAAGCTGCATTGAACAACCATGTAAAAGTACACTTGTTGAAGTGTGTGGTGCTGCCCACCTCAGGTGCTGCCCACAGACCTTGGGGGGCTGCTTGGGTGACAACACTTCACCAGCCAAAGGGGAGTGTTGGGCTGGCACAGAGACTTCCCAGAGTGTAAAGTTCCTCCTGGGCTCCAGGAAGATTATTGAGCTTAAATATTTTTAGGAAGTAGAACCCAAATTGAAACCAAGCAGAAGTTAGCTAAATTAATGTCTCCATTGCTGCCAACATCAGCAGTTACACTTTGAATTGCCATGTGCCAGTGACACGGTCAGACACACCAGTGGGACTCAGAGGGTGTCAGCTCACCCCAGATGTCCAGGGCTGAACAGGCAGCCAGTCCTGGTACAGCACAGTGCTGAACCCACGGCCCTGTGGGCACTCCTGCTCTGCTGGAGAGAGCTTAGACATCATTTTTAAAATAATGCAGAGCGGGAGCTGCTGTGGCACAGAGCACTGTGGAGAGCTGGGGGGCAAGGAGCCTGTCCCCAGAGCAGCACCACCGAGGCAGCGGCAGGGCAAGAGGGGATGGGAACAAAGGCAAATCCTGGAAATACCCTCTGAAGGTCAGGAAAAACCCTGCAGGACGTTTTACACATTCCGAGCTGCAGACAAACTGAGGTTTTCCTGGGTTTGGAATGAATAAAAAAGCAGATCCATGTGTTTTCCAGTGGGTGTGGCGCTCGTTGTGATTTCCCTCCAAAGGCAGGTTCCCACATCTCCATCCCCTCCAACCAGGCATCTGCTGGAGAACATATCTCCCTCTCAAACTGACTTGTCAGGAGCCCAAAGCAATGGCTGAAAGCAGCCCATGTCCTGGCCCTGTGTTTCCCGGGAAAGTGGCTGCTGGGCCGGGCAGAGCCGAGGGCAGAGCCGAGGGCAGAGCTGAGGGCAGAGCTGAGGGCAGTGCGGCCCCTCGCCCTCCCCACTGCTCGTCCCAGGAACAGTTATTTTTAGATCACTTACTGCCACTAAAACATACTTGGACTATTTTCAGGCTGACTCACAGCTGAATTCCTGTTCTGGAGGCATTTCCAGTCCCCACCCAAAATACGGGAAGACAAAACAAAATGAAACCAAAAAAATCCTGGCTGGCCCCGAACCAAAGCCCAGAGCACGTGTCCAGCTGTGCCGGTGTCCAGAGTCCAAGCATGGCTCTGCCCAGGGGGAGACCTGCACCCACAGCCCATCACCCACACCCAGCTCAGACCTGCTTAGCTTAGCTCAGGTGAAACAGATTGTGTTTTGGAGCTTTCTTAATTCAAATTCTTTCATGTACTACTCAGGAATAGAAGAATTAAGCAGACAGGAGCCGGCATGTGGAACTCAACATAGAGTTTTTTATTCTATTTGATCACATTTTTAATTGCAAGACCAGCAACACCACAGCAAACTGTGTAATGACCAGAAATTTCACCCATAAGTTTGGGGAAATGGAGGTCATGGAGACTTTAGAGACTGCCACTAAACCAAAGGTACAAAGCAGGGCTGTCTCAGAGCAGGGGGGGAGAGATCAGAGGCCAGCAGGTCTCTCTGGAGCTCCCCAGCTAAAGAGAAGGTGCTGTGATGTGACTCATGCAGGTGCTGGGGCAATAACAGCATCTCTGTCAGGGAACCAGGTGATGGAGTGCTGGGAGCTCTGCTCAGCAGTGCTGGGCTCCCAGGGGCACAGGCACCAGGCCTGACTTTGCACCTTTCTGATGACGGATCTTTGGTATATGTTGACAGAAGGAGCATATATTTGGAGATGATTATCTGTGGGTACCCAGCCAACAGGGAACAGCTGTGTGGGTACATGCCACGCTGGTGTGTACACAGGCAGGTATCCTTAGTGACTCAGCCACTCGGAGCAGATGACTCTGCTCACCTCTGTGGACACAGCAAAACAACTAATTGAGCATATTAATGCACCAGAACTGTCACTACACATTGTTTATGAAGAGAAATCACCTCCTGGCCATCGATACCCAGGCATGGGATGCCACGTGCTGTACAGGCACATCTCTGGAGAGGGCAGTGGCAGCCAGCGTGCCCGTGGCTCCAGCCCCTGCCTCAGGGCTTGGACTAGACTCGCTGGGCAGGACAGCAGAGCAGGACCCAGGCAAGGCCAGGGCAGTGACACCTGGATGTTGTTGGGCTGGCAGTGCCTCCTGTTCCAGCAAACCCAGCCTTGAGCAGGATTACTAAACTGGCAAAGTAACTTGAGCTTCTGCATGGCTGTTTCTGTGCTAAAAGAACCAAAAGCAAAACTGTTTCTTCTGGACTGCTGCCAAGAGCCCAGAGTGACCCCCCTGGCGGGCACAGCACTGCTGCTGGGAACCAGCCCCTGCTCTGGTGACGCTGTGACGGGACCGTGCCGAGGCACAGGACCGTGTGACACGGACCAAGGCAGAGGGTGAGGCTTCGGGGACACTCCAGAGATCAGCAAATAAAGTGAAACAACACAAAGGAGACTTTCTCTATTTTTTTAAGCAGGATGCAGGGTTTATTATCTGGGGCTGCTATCTCTGGCACAGTGAAGCAGTTGAAGATGATCGACACAGAAGAGAGAGCTGAACCCAGGGTGACCTGGATGGGACCCAGCGGGTGTCCTGTTCCCTGTGCTGTGGAGCAGCGAGTCCCCAGGCAGGGCTGGGGGCTCCTCATCTCCTGCAGGGATGCAGGCAGGGAAGGGGGCTGCCTACACCCTGTCCCCACTCCCTCCAGGCAGCTCCTTCTCCAGCCCAAACTCCTACAGGGTCATTATTCCATTGATCTCTTCCCCCTTTCCATCTGAACGTGGGACAGTCCACTGGAGAATAAGCTGTGCTGCTGATCGATCCCACAGGGATGTCAGGCAGGGACTGGCTCCTTGTTAGCTCCTGGTTCATTAGCAGAACTGCTAATGAAGTCTGAACTCTAAGGTCCAAATTCTGCCTCAGGCCATACATTCTGCTGGCACTTATAGACAACTACATTAAAGTTAGGTAGCTCCATACTCTGCTAAGTGACTGTGACGATGGCCCTGTGAGCTCGCCTGGCTGTCCTGCTGAGTACAGAGACACATTCGTTTTAGCCCATCCCCGCTCCAGCCCAGCATCACATCATGGCTCACAAAGCAGTTATTTGACAGCAGTGTGTTTTTCCCTCCAAGAGCTGACTTGATGGTCTTTTGTTTACAATATTGATGTGCTGGGGGGTATTGTGCTCTGAGAGCAGGGTCCTCCTGTACTGCTGGGAGTGAGCACCTCTCCTGATCTGCTGGAGGCAGCTCAGCAGCAGGTCTCCTGTACAATAAGGTAACAGGTGCATTTCCAGGAACACAATCAGCTCACACTTATTCTATAGCATAAATAAGGTTATCTTAAAAAAATGGCACATGACTGATTGTTCTCCCTAGGGAGTTCCCTCCCTGCCATCTCCCACTACCAGGGGCTCTCCTTCCTTACTCACTACCCGGTGATCGTCAGCCTGCGCAAGAGCTGCCCTGCTTTGGCCATCAGCATCTCTCTGAAGTGGTCACCCATGAGGAAATAGAAAACAGGATTAATGGCACTATTCAGAAAGGCAACGGGTCTCGTGATGACGTAAATGGTGCTGATGATGCCCTGCGTGCACTCGGGGACGTTCAGGGCCGGGATTCGGGAAGCGAGGCGGACGTTGCGCATGACGTGGTAGGGAGTGAAGAGCAGGGAGAAGATCACCACGGTGAGGACCACGAGGGTGAGAGGCTTCTCGAGGGTCAGGGGAGAGCTGAGTTGCTCACTCCTGTTTTTAAGAAAACGAACCATCTTCACGTAGAAGCAGCACATGATCAAGAGAGGGATGAGGAACCCAAAGACAGTCAGGAACATGCTATAGATGAGGTTTTCTGCGGGGTCTCCAGAGCTCGCGTAATCAAGACACTTGTAATTATTGGCGGGTGTCAGAGGCTCCAGGAAATGCACCAGCGGCAGCAGCTCCAGGATCACCCCGACCCAGATGGCAGTGGACACCAGGACAGCCGTTCTCCTCTGCTGAAGGACGTGGTCCCTGAAGGGGTGTTTTATGAGCATGTACCGGTCAACGCTGACAGCAGTGAGGAAGAGGATGCTGCTGTACAGGTTGGCATGCAGCAGGAATCTGTTGCTGTGGCACAGGATGTCCTGCTTTGCCCACTGATCGTGGGAGTAGCTGTTCACCAATACTGGCAGAGTACAGAGAAATAACAAATCTGATAGGGATAAATTGAACAGGTAGATGTTGCCACTTTTCCATTTTTTCAGGCAGAAGATATAGCCAAACACCGCAATGGTGTTTCCAATGAAGCCTAAAATGAACTCAAGGGTATACATGGTGGAGAGATAATACTTTTCTAGGACTCTGTTTGTCAGCAAGCAGTCACTGGTCTCATTCACAGCCTGGAAAGTTAAAAGGAAAAAAAAAACACAAAAAATGAATAAAAGAACATTTCCATTTTTATATTGTTGCTGTAATTGGTGAATACATCCTCCAGTTTCATTCCAGCCTTCATGGGTTACTTGACCTGAAAGAATGTCTCTCACACATGGAATTTGCACTTTCAGCCACTGACCAGAGTTATGGAGCAAGATGAAAACTTGCCTGAGCAAAGATCTGTGTGAGGAGTTTGAAGTAAGAGCAGCACCTGAAGGCACCTGCCACGACGTGCCAGCTGCTGCTTGGCCAAAGCCACAGCAATGCCAGCAGGCAGGAAAGTGAAGCCAGCCTGTCAGTGCCCTGTCAGTGCCCTGTCAGTGCCCTTGCTGGAAGTCATCTGCCCCCATTACCCAACGCCGGCCCCATGAGCCCTCACTCATCACCGAAGCAGAAGTTCTCTGTCAAGGCTTATGAAGGATGAGCTCATTAGCAGCAGTGCAGACACACTGACAACACTACTCAGAATTCATTAGGAAGCCAGGAGAGATGTGTTTATTAAATTAACAGAATCATTAGTCGTGTGCTTTGCACAGTTTTGCTGGTAACTGGGTACCAGAAAGGCACAGAGGATGGAGTGTCTCTCCTGTGCACTCTGCCAAAGCTTTCTAGGAGCTGCCCCATGCATGAGCTTGCTTGATGACAAATTTTGCTTTCTTTCTTTCTAAAGGTTGGTTGAAAAAATCCTTTCAGGACAGGGAAGGAAAGAGAGCAGGATCTCAAGTGCTCACCCCGCTTCCTCCTCAGCAAAGCCCGCACTGCAGGGAGCTGCAGGACACAGCTTTCAGTGAAAGCTGAAAGTAAAGCGTCAGCAAACAATTAGAAAGCAGGGAAAACAAAATACTAGAAACCGGGATATAGATCAAAACTGAACTCAAGCTGAGGTTAAGCATTTTCAAAGGTGTTCTGGTGTCCACAACCTGTTCACAGGTCTCTGCCCTCAGAGCACCATATTTCATTTTAAAGGTAGATCATGAGGCAGAACAAAGCACAGCATACCCAAAACTTAATAAAGTTACCTCCAGCAAGTCTCTACACTTCCTCTGTGCCCCGCAGGGGACAGAAATGCTACGGAGTGCTCACTCTGCTCAGTCACCTCAGCTGCAGCACCCACCGAGCCCTGGCTGCTCCGCTCTTGAGGAGAAACTCAACACCTGAGTGAGGTTTTAAATCTGGAAAGCACAGCACGGACATGAGCACTCCAAATATCAATACCAATTTACAAGTTCCTGTATTGACAGATACATCGATTTAGGCAGTTGTTAGGAAAAGGCTGACGGATCAATGCTAAGGTAAGCAGGTAATGCAGTTAAAGGTTCGCTCAGAAACGGGCTCGCCAGAGGAACAGAAGAGGCTCCCCAGCACCAGACCCTTACCATCGCCAGGGCTGTGGGTGCTGCCTCCCCGCCGGGCTCCAGGATCCAGGGGTGCAGCCCCGCTGCCGTCCCGCCGAGTGCGAGCAGGATTTAATCATTAATGAGTCAAGGCGGAGGCAGGAGCTGTGTGGCTGAGCAGCACAGGGGGCAGTGGGAGGGTGGGGCTGCTCGATGTGCGCCGAGGGAGCTGCAAATAACACTTCCACCTCACAGGGATCCGCTGGGAAACTGCCCGGGGCGGATGGAGGCGTACGGAGGGAGAGGGCACTGCTCCCCACCCCATGCCCTGGGAGATGCCCGGGGGCTGCAGGAGGGCAGAGCTGGCGGCTCGTTCCTGCTCACACGCAGTCACCTTCAGCCCTGGAGCAGCCTCTCCTACTGCACCCAGAGACCGACACAGCAGCTGCGGCAGCTCAGCGACTTCCCACGGCTCGCAAACCAATTAAACAATACATTTAATTCTATTACAACACTAAAGAAGAGTACTTAGTTTTCATACAGCAACACATCACCACTCCAAAGCTCGCTGCTTCATTCAGCATTGCGAGATAGAAATTATTGGTAAAGATGAAAATATGATAAATACTGCTAGTGCAGAATGACCCAGCTCCATGGTGATTGATGTTCCTGAACTATCTCATTCCACTCCCACCACAGGCAGGGACACCTCCTACTAAACCAGGTTGCTCCAAGCCCCATCCAACCTAGCCTTGAACACCTCCAGGGATGGGGAAGCCACAGCTTCTCTACCCTTTTTTCCCCCTTCCCCTTTATTGTGATGTATTTCACTGTCAGCAAACATTAACCCTATTAAGAGATATAAAAAGCTGTTGTAGCTTTTCTATGCAGATAAGGCCAACAGATCAGCTCATATTTAAGCATTACAGAAGCTGATTTAAAATCCCAACACTGATTTAAAGCTGATTTAAAATTCCAATTTAAAAAGCCAACCCTGGCTTCTCATTTACCAGCTTTTAAATATATTGTCCATTCAGGCAACTGCTGTTGCACTGAAGGATAAAGTGGGGCTGAATAAATGGAGCGTTTCTTCCTTCCCACTGCAGTAACACCTCAGAGAACTGGCGGGGGAGCAAGAAATGCTCCTTAATGTCCTTTCCGTAGGGTTACATTTGTGCCAGATTTACAGCTCTGTGGCTGTTGCATCGGCTCATTGTGTTTCTGAGCACGGGTTTCTAACCCTTGGTTATTCTGAGGCTCTCCCAGTCACATGAGCTGGCACCTCTAATTCCACTGCCTTCAGACAGCCCTATCCCTAAGGAACACCTGGTCTGGGGGTCTCAGCAGAGGTTGCCAGAGAGGTCTGTGCCCAGTGCTCCCTGCCTGGTGCCATGGGCCGTGCCGGCAGCTCCGGGCACTGCTCCCGGCACAGCAGGCTGCAAACGTGCTGTCCTGCTGGGAAGGGTTCAGCGGGGGCTGAGCCAACCTCAGCACGAGGAACCAGAACAGAACCCAACAGCTCAATGGGGTAACTTGTAACGGCAGCACTGGGGCCCCTGAACGGGCCCAACGGCCGGGCTGAGCACACCAGCAGGAGTTCCCTGCATTTCCCAACAGGGAACAACCCAAACACCAGCTCCAAAACCACTGAAGACCAAAAGGACTGTCAGGTTCTGTTTCTCGGGCAGTTGTTGGTTGGTTTGTTTGTTTGTTTTTAAACCAGTGTAGTACTTAAAAAAGTTAGGGGCTCTTAAGCAATGGATACTGATGAAGCCCTGACTGCTGCAGGTGCTTTGGGAATGATTTATTTCCTCTTCCACTCACGAGTGTGAACAGGCTGCACACACTCAGGAAAAATAACCCAGAATTATTGAAGATTCGGTATCTTTTATGCAAAAGAAAAGCAGGATACACGAAGTACATGGCCATGGTTTGATTGTCTTAAACCAACAGCCAACCCCCGTATTCATGCGTCAAAGTTTTAGGGTTTATATTTAGCACACAAAACATTTACACACAGGTTATTTGTTCCACACAGAAAGCTGAACTCTTTTTCAAACCTATAAAGCTACTAAGCTAATTTTACTTTAACAAGATCATATGTAAAAACTACCAAACAATTTTAAGGACAATTAGAACACATAGTACATGACCTATCAGATAAGGAGAGCATGGACCATGCAGCAGTGCTATTGTAAGGCTGGGACCTTCACAGCTTCCCTTTTCCTGATGAAAATCCAGTGCTGGTTTGTTGCACTATTTCCTGCTAGTTCAAGGATTAAAGAAAGTGAGTATGAGCAAGACAGGTGCTTTTTAAAAAAAAAATTTAACAATCCCCCCCCATACCCCAAAACACTTGCACAATTTTTCGGCCACTGGGTTTCCAAGTGCTTCCCTGGAGCCTTGCTGGGTAGGGACAGCAGCCCCAGCCCAGCCACTGCCTGCGATGGGTGGGTCCCACCAGCTGCCCGGCACCTGGTCCTGGTGCCCCCATTCATCCCATCACCCCTGGCAGCAGCAGGGCCTTGCTGGCACATCCCATGGGAAACAGGAGCCGTGAGGGACAGGGAGAAAGCAGCCACCAAGTGCCTCCCATGTGCCCACAGTGACCTGGCCCACTGGCACATGCCTGTGGTATGAAGGTGTTGTGATAGGAAGAAAGAAGCGGCAACAGAGACAAGACACCAAGTGCCAGAGGCTGCAGGGCCAGGAGGGGAAGCCCAGGGCAGTTCCAGCAGGTTTGAGGCTCAGACAGCACTGGAAGAATGCTCAGATCAGAATCAGACTCCGGTCCCAGCACTGCAGAGCATTGCAGAGCACCTTGGCCATGGCACACAGGGCCGAGAGCTGGCACAGCCCCGCGCCCTCGGCCACGCCTGGCAGACGTGGGGCGGCTCAGAGGTTCTCCTTCAACCACTGCATGTATCTGTTGAAGAGCCGGTGCCCCACGGCCAGCTCGTAGGGCCACGAGATGAACAGGAGGGCCCCGTGGAAGGCGTCCTGCGCGTGGTCGTGGGTGACGCTGACGCCGGCGTTGCGGAGCCGCTGCGCGTACATGGCACCGTCGTCCCGCAGCACGTCGTGCTCGCAGGTCAGGATGTAGGTGGGGGGCAGCTGGCGCAGCCGGGCATCGCTGCCCAGCAGCGGGGCCGCCCGCGGGTCCAGGAACCCGGGGTAGCGCCGTGCCAGCGCCGCGCTGCCCGGCCTGGGGGCCGCGTACACGTGCCCCTTGCGCATCCCCGCGGGCAGCAGCCGGCTCCAGTTCACAAACTGCAGCAGGTGTCCTGCCTCAGCGGGGACGTGCCTGTTGGAGGCCATCGCCTCCCTCAGAGAGGGGTCTGACGTGAAATACTCGCTCCAGAACCTGACCATGAGCAACCTGGACAGGAGGGGCTTGTTGGCGTTGTCTCGGTAGGACGGCAGATCCAGGTCCAGGGCCTGCAGAGCAGGGTAGAGCAAAACTTGGGCTTTGAGCTTCGTTTTGACTTCAGGGTCCTCCAACAGCTGTAGAAGAAAACAGATAATTTCAAAGAGTCAGTGAAAGTGCTGGCTCTCCCACACTGACAGAAGATCTGAAGTAAGGAAATAAGACACTCATTTCACAACATGAGCAAAATAAAATCGATAAAACCAGGACAGAGTAAAGAAATTCTGAATCCATAGGTGGGTCACCTAAAACAATGTGCTGTGCTAAAAATTCACAAACATCAAATACAATTTCATTTTATTTCTTATGTTGAAGGATAACGATATTTGGGAAATACTCTTTTGGAGGCTTTAATACTTTCTGAAGTAGTAACCGATGTTTTTTCGATAACTGCAGAAATTTTCTGTTCTTATATCATGAAAATTTCACATTTCTGAATCTCCTTTAATAATTTCCCACAATTTGGAGCTTATCCGCTGGTTGGTTTTTAGCCCTGAGGTGTTACAACTCAAGCAACTGCAATTCTGTGCATTTTAGAGATGTGACAAATAAAATGTGATGAATTGAACACTAACATTTCTTATATGTCATTCTTTTCCCCTCTTCACTAATAAATCTTCCATTTTCTCCCTCATCTTCTGCCTTCAGCATCCACAGCAAATTCACCAGTGTTCCCAGTGAGATCCATTACAATCCAAACAAGTTCTCAAGAGAGCAACAGCATGATGTTGGCTTTTTTTTTAATAATCTTGAGTGAGAAGTGCAAAAGGCACTGAACTGTGTGATCAGACACTGGAACACTTAGTGATGGTTTTTTGTTTGGTTGAGATTTTTTACCCTGCTATTTACATCTTTATGAGCCAAATTGTTAAAATTCCCTTTTCAAACACCATACCTAGACCAGTCAATATGTGCTTAAGGTTAGCATGATGTATGCCCCAATTAGAGGGCAGAGAGCCTTATTTAGGGTATAAAGGTCCGGATGACACCAAAGCTCCTCTGCTGCCCTTGAGTGGCTCAGGCACATTGGCTCTCGTGGGCTGTGGGATGTCCTGTGTGCACAGACCGCGAGAGCTGCACGTGCTTTGAGCTGAGGTGCTTGTTAGAGGCCGTGAAATGACAAAAATAACTATTCTGAGCTTGCAGCCCAGGCTTTAGTCGTACCTGTTGTGCCACAGCTGCAGCCAGGTTGCCCCCAGCGCTGTCCCCTGCGACACAGACCCGTGCAGGGTCCACCCCGTACTGGGCCAGGACACTGCTCTGCAGGAAGAACTTGGTCGCCGAGTACACGTCTTCAAAGGGCACCGGGAAACGGTGCTCAGGGGCCAGCCTGTAGCTGTGGAGGCAAGAGAGGTGTGTCAGTCCCTGCTATTAACAAAGAGAGGGGCTCGCTGATGTCTGCCTGAGCTGGGGCATGTTTGTTATTTCTGCGCCCAGAGAAGTGGGAACAGTCTATTCAGGACAGTCCAGTATTCCAGTACCTCCTATCTTCATACAGCCAAAATAGCCACCAACCACAATTCACCACTGCCACCCTGATGGCCTCGGTTCACAAGTGCTTATAGCCAGCAGGAAGACACATGACCAAAGACAGAGGTATTGCAAAATTATATTAATTGAAACAAATTAATTTATTCCAAACCCTCATCCCATCTGGAAGGAGACTCTCTCTTACTTGACTGACACCACGACAGCATCCAGCTCGTTTGAAGTTCGCCGTGAGGTGTGATCGTAGGATTTCATGCCTGAAATGAAACAAGTCACTGGAATACACCCCAGTACTTGTGAGAACGGACACACACACAGCCTGATGCTCCTCTTGGCAGAAGCTTTCAGGTGACTTTCCCAAACCTCCACCTGCTTTTAACTCTTGACACACCAGTTCCCTGACCCTCCCCTGTGGTAAGTCCCATAAAACAAAAGGCAGCGCTTGACACGGGCTGTTGAGATCTTCCACAGACCCCTGGCACCAAGGGAAAAGCACTTACCTGCGTCTCCCAGGCACCACCCCCCGCCATGGAAGTAGACCATGGCCCTCCTCAGCCCGTCAGGTGCCCTCTTGGGCAGGTACAGGAGGACGGGGACGTTGTTGAACTCGGTGTCTGTCACAGTGACGTTTTCATCGGATGTGACCATGACGGTCTCCATAGCTGTGATCAGCCTCATGCCCTTCATGTAGTGCACCAGCCCCAGCAGATCCAGCACCGCGGACTAAAGACAAGGGCAAACAGTGCTTTCAGTGCAGCCTCAGTTACTCTCAGATTAAATCTCCACGAAGGCACTCGATGCTCTGTGCAAGCCCGTGAAGTTGCTGTGCAGGTCACGACAGCAACAGGCCCGGGTGTGTCCGTCTGATGGGAGCTTGGCACTGAAAGGAGCACTCGGTGCCGGTCGCTCACTCTGTGTCACTGCTGCCCAGCTGGGGCAGAGCCCAGCGCTGGCACCGGGGCTGCTGCTTTGTACCTGCACTCAGACTCGTGCTCAGTGTTTATGTGGGTCACCTCCACAGCACACTGACCAGCTCAGTGACCCACCAGCACAGGGATCGTGCCACAGAGAGCCACCAACAGCCACCCACAGCTCCTGTGCCTGCCACAGGCACCAGCATGGCGTGGGAATGGCACTACTGGCACCAGCATGGCGTGGGGGTGGCACAGGGATCACACTGCACAGAGCCACCCACGGCCACTGTGCCACTGTCAGAAACAGTAGCCTGGCTCCTCCACCACTGCCCCAGGTGACATGACACGACCCACTTTCCACCCCAGCCTCCTCCCTGCCTCATCACATCACAACAGAAACAGTTAAGTAACAAAGCCAAGTTCTTACACGTTATCTGAAGGTACAAACAGACGAAACTCAGAGCAGGTTTGAGTTTAAAAAGAAATAAAACAGCCGAGCCTGGTGCAGGCTGTTGGAATTTTGGCTTCCAAGAGATGCTTTATTCTCCTCAGAAAGAATGTGAAGCCCTCCCACTGTACTGGATCACCTGCTGACAGGTGTAAGCTCTAGCATTCAGACTTTGATGGTGTAAGTCAGACAGTCTGACCCTGCTTGGTTTGCTTGCTGTATTTTTTTCCCAAGAGCACAGAGCTCAGCCCTTACTTACAGTACCTGACAGCCATTGTCACCACATTTTACCAGTCACCTCTCTCTGAAGGCTTGGAGCAGGTGGTGCCAGGAGGAGCCCTGCCAATCCCAGTGAGTTGGAATAGGGATGGAGATGAGTGGGCAGTCCCTGGCACACCACAAAGGGAAACACAGGTCCTTGCCTTTGGCTCCACAAAAACAAACACTCGTGTGCCAGAACTGCAGTTTTAGCCACAACATTTACATAGTTTATGTAAATATTTCTCAAGTGTTGCCTTTCCCCCCAGGATTAGTGTCTTGAAAAAACAAATATATCTGTCAAAGTGAGCCCTGCTGTGATTCCACTGAGCTTGTGAAACCCCCATGGTGAAAGGAATTCCCTGAGCCCCAGCACTGAGGATTTTCAGCGCTCACAGTTGTGTTTTCCACAACTGGACAATCTGCATTGTAGAAAACCACTGAGCTGCTGCCTGCGGTTTCCAGGCCATTATCCTATGGAAATCAAAGGAAATCATGCTCTCATATGAAAATCCTCATTGTCCCAGTGTGAGATTACAGGGTGTCACAGGTTAACAGGAAAACCAACCACTTTGGGGTTTGGGATCCTCATGCATTTTCCACAGTCACTTCCTCCCTCTTCCATAAAGGAGCAGGGCAGAAAGAACAAAACTCCCAAATATATGTGCCTGGGCAGGTGGAGCACCCTCACGACTTTCAGCAGCTGAGTTATCCCAAGGGGTGATGCTCTCGATGGGACACTCTCCAGAGAAGGTCCCCATCAGCCTGCAGGGACACAGGCAGTTTGTGAGTGGGGCTGGAAAAGGCTTGAGTCTGGGTTTCAGTGCTTCTGAGGAGTGGGGCCAAGGAGGGAGGGAGCTTTGGGAGGACGTCACAGAACCACAGCAAAGACATTGAGTTGCACTTTATACTTTCTTCACGTTTCAACTGAGGGCATGGAGCACTTCCTAAAACACCTGAAGCATTTTCTGCTCAAGCACCAAAGCAAGTGGCTGGTGCATTGTTGGAGGCTGTCCCCCAGCTCGGCAGCACGGGGCCATGGGACATGGACAGGCAAAGGGAGATATTCCCAGGCAAAGGCAGACATTCCCAGCCTCCCTGCTGCAGTGGGACCGGCACAGAGGGGCAGGCTGGGCACACCCTGGCGGGGGTGCTGGGCTGGGGGCTCCCCAGCACCCACCACAGCACAGGGGAGGGAGATTTGCCACTTCGTGGTGCTCTTGACACATCCTTTTGTGAGCTCAGAGAGGACTCTGCTGCTCAGGAGTGCTCAAGGGCAGCAGTTTGCTCCCTGTGTTCAAACTCAAAGACTAAAGCAGGGTCCCCTCTGCAGACCTACCACAAGTGACCACGAGTCACTGCCCTGTAAGCACTGTGGGGAACGGGCTCAGGCTTCCCAGGCAGCTGGGACAGCAGCTCCAGAGACGCCAGCTCCGTGTGCCAGTGACAACACATGATCCACCAGCACACAGACAGCACTCCTGCACTGGCGCTGCTGTGCCAAGGGCGACAGTCTGACCCAGCCAGCGGGTCTGGGGTGCACAGGCACTGAGCTCCCTGGGCACGGACCCTCCTTGCAGGCCACTCCAGCAGGAGATTTGGGAGAGGAAGCAGCAACACAGCACATCAACAGTGTAGACTACAGATTCTTTCCCACCCCTTTAAATCTCCCACTACCTCACCCCCCCAAAAAAAAGAAATAAAAAAAAAGAGAGAGGGCAGCAAAGAGTCCATGATACACACCAAAAAAACCCTCATCCCTCACCCCTGCTGGCTGAACAACCCTAATAAAGTCTCCCCTGCTGACAAGGGCTGCCTCACAGCTCTGGACATCAACAGTGGCTTTTAGGTACACTCCAGAGTGATGTTTAGGAGACATCCCAAAAAGCTGTGTACCCTCGTCTCCACTAGAAAATCATAAATGCAGTGTCTCTCAAGGACTTCTGAGAATCACGCCCTGGTATTGCAACTGGAGTGACAGAAAAGGCAAAACCAAACTAGTGCCCTTTGGAGCCAACAGCCCGGGTGCTGGTGGCTGCAGCAGCCCAGCCTTCCAGCAGCATCCCCCCAGCAAACCCAGCAGCTTCTCTCCTGGCTCCTCAGACCCCTCTTTTAACAGATTTTATTGTGCAAAAAGAAAAGCAGCCTCACAACATTTGTAGCCACCCAGGAAGATGTTTGCAACATTCAGCCCTCTTCCTCCCCCCAAACCTTCATCTTTGACCTTGTTTTTAGGTTTCAGTCACGCTGCTGCAGCCACATTGTACAGCAAGGACAGCCTGGGTTCAAACCAGCTCCCAGTTACTGCACCTCAGAGGTGGGAGCTCCAGCACCATTATTTACACACGATGTGCAGCTTCACAGACCACTTCCACGTGCTGGAAGGGTCTGTAACGTGCCTGAAGTGAAGCAGAAACCAGGGATGTCATACATGTTAAAATAGCACAGAGGGACACACAGACCATGCTGGCAATAAATACTGGCTTAGAAGCGCAGCCAGGGTGTAACACCAGCACCTGTCCAGGCTGTGACACACAGCTCTGCACTCAGGAGCTAGAGACCATTTTACATAGGCAAGATCACGGTGGTATTAAAAGAAGTTTTATTTTTATGTATCTATGGCTTAATCTCTACGTGCTCTAGCACTATCACCCCTATAATTACTTTGGTGTAGTTTTTAGGCTCATTCTGTCAGTAGATTTTCATGAAATCACAAAAATCAGTAGTATTTAGGAGCAGCTCTAGTTTTCCCTCCCCTGACACCCAACACTGCCAAGGGATCTCAGTACACAGGGGCTGAGAAGCAGAATGATTCGAGCAGTAGTGCTTCAGCTGCACAGGACTGTGAAGCAAAAGAAACTCATCTGTGCTTGTCAGGCTGTGGTCACACCCAACATCATATTCCAGTTACTCCAAATGGCCTTTTCTCAAGACTGCACAATTAAATCTTTTCTATTCTTAGATCTATCATAGTTGCAGTAAGTTTAATGCTGAGTTTCATCTAATACAGTCCTTCACTGAGTATACTACCACAGACATACAACACATGCAGTATGACACCTGTGCATTGCCGTGTCTCCACGAGAACCCCCCTGCTCCCCAGCCCTGCCCACTCACCAGGTGCCCCACGGCCCTGAAGGGGGCACAGAGGACCATCACTTTCCAGGGCTGTGCCAGCTCCGCGGGCATGGGGGTGTAGATGTAGTAGGCGAGCAGGGCTGGCAGGAGGCAGAGGCAGAGCAGCTTGGCCCCCATGGCTGCGGAGAGCAGCTCTCACCGGCTGCGAGCGGCCGCAAGTCAGCACAGGGCAAAGTTAATCCCGTGTTTTGTTTGAGTCCCGGCCAGGGAGTGATTTCTCGTCGGATCACACGGGGCAGAGGTTACTCCCCTTTGCGGCTCCCAAGAAAACATGTTTCCCCAGCAAGGCGTGCAGCCCTGGGAGTGACCGAGCTGGCGTGCCCAGCCCGGATTAAGCAGTGAGGCTGCACACTCAGCACCCCGTCCCTGCCCGCAGCGGCCAGCCCCAGGACTCTGCAGGGGAGAGGTGTGAGAAACGAGGAGCAGGATGTGGCTGGGAGCTGCACACGGTGACACCCAGATGTAAACACATGGGTTGGACATTCAGGAGCCACTCTGGAGGGCGGCAGCTCAACCAGAGCCCTGGGCACAGCTCTGCCCCCCGGGGCAGCGGCTCGACAAGAGCCCAGCTCACAGGGATGCCTGGTGGGATCAGCCCATGGCAGCAGCTGACCCACTGCCACTCCTCGGGCAGGAACCGGCACCTCCTGCCCTGGCAAAGACACCTTTGGCTCACACAACACACCAGCCCCTTGTGCAATAGTAAGGTTGGCAGATAAAACAGTCTTTTACAGGGCAGGGCTTCTGGCTAATATTTGACAGATCAGATTTAATTGCCACTGTTCTCAGCATTAAGAGATTTCTATGCATCTCCCAGAGGCTGCCACTTCTGCAGAGGGTGGGCGGGGAGGAGTCAATTCAAACAGGTAATAATTTCACCAAAGAAACACCACAACTGCAGGCACACACACGAAGGGGGGGGGTGAACAGAACAGCTGCAGCCCCAGGAACCCTGCTTTAGAGATAATTGAGGGGTTTTACCTTTTCAGTTTAAAATTTGAGTTACTTCTTTTGCTGAAGTTCTACCAACAGCAAAGCACCACATCCCTGTGCCCTCACACTGAGCAGCCCGTGGGGCTGGAGCATCCACTGGGGGAGCAGAGCACAAAACATCACAGAAGGCTTCAAGATGAACCATGTGCCACCAGCCTAAACACAGAGCAGAAGCAGACCTTAGTCAAACTTTCAGACATTTGCTTTAAGCTCTGGGTACCTCCAAACTATTCAAGTCTTTTTAAACTCCATCTGTGCTCTCCTCCTCAGTCAGGACAAGACACCCTGTGCTCCCTCCTCAGTCCTTCTGCAGCACAGCAGCTGGTTAAACACAATATTCTTGACCCACTCCAGCAAAACCAAGAGAACACGGCTCTGTGGTCACTTCACCTGCCCTGGAGGCCACACCAGGTGCTGAGAAAAGGGACAGGTGAGCCCAGCCTGGCACAGTGCCTGGGTTCCAGCAGCAGACTCCTGTGTACACACAGGGCTGGACACAGACCAGCAAACCCATCTTCTTTTTTGCACAGCTCAGACCTTTTCTCAGGGGCTCTGAGGTAAAACACAGGTAAAGGAACCAGATTTCAGGTCACACAGGAAGAGAAGGCACAGCTTGGTGATGGGGAATGGAGGACAAAGCCCTCTCCTGCCCTGCCCCTCACCAGCAGTGGCAGGAGCTCCCAGGACAGCTGCTCTGTGTGACCACTGCTCTGGCATGGGAAAACAGGACAGGGGAAGACATGGCCAGACCTGGAACCACCACAAAACTGGTGCCTTATTTTGTTGCACTTAAGGAAGGTTCCCCCTCTCCTTCCATGCTGGTCTCAAGCTAGAAGCACAGCTGTGCAGTGGCAGCCTGGGCTCTGCTCTGTCCCTGCCCTGAGGTCACCTTCAGCTTAGGCAGGAGCTCGCAGTGCTTAGCCTTCAGAGACCAACATCTCATCTGCTGGCAGATCCAGCCCTCTGCCCTCCAGTGAACTGCCCCAGCAGCCTTCCCTAACCCACAGCACTCCCAGATAAAGGGAATCATGAACTAAACTCACCATTTACCCAAGGGAACCCTAAAGCATCACATGTAATATGGGAATGCCCTGATGCCAATTTTATTAGATCTCTTTCAGTCAAAGGGGCCAGCTGGGACAGCACAAGACCCCTCTTGGACAAGGGATGGGGTGTCAAATGAAACACGTGATCATTAAACTCCAGCTCAGTGCCATGCAGTGATCACCCTCAGTGCCACACCCAGCACCAGCCTCCACACTGCCAGCGCTCTCCAGAGCCAGCACCAGCACCCACCACTGCTGGTTTGCTGCATATCACCTACTCTCCCACTGCTCAGAACTTTCTAAAGCAAACAAACACTTGGTTTAGTCTTTTCCCTCTTTATTTAATTTCGTTAAATAAGGTTGAACAGGGCTTGGAGCAACCTGGTCTAGCAGAAGTTGTCCCTGCCCATAGCAGGGGGTTGGAATGAAATAATCTCTACGATCCCCTCCAGCCCAAACAATTCTATGATTATATGATGATGAAACCCCATTTTTCTGCTCTTCCTCCTCACAGCATACCAAGAGCCATGCAGCATGCCCTCCTTGCCAACTTCTGCATTTCCATCTATTCCAAGCTACCGGCATTTCAGAAAAAAATTAATGCAAAGTTAAGCAGACTAAAGCCAAGTTTAAAACTGCAATGGGAAGAAGAGCAGCCAGCACATCACCCTGCCCAGAGCCAGCACCCCCTGAGCCCTGTGCTCCATGTCAGGACAGTCAGGGCTGGGATTGCCTGTCACCACATAGTGCTCAGCCATGGAGACACTGGCAGGGACTTGCTCAAGTGCTGACCTGCCACCTGAATAAGTCAGCTGGGCTAAAAATATCAGATTGAGTTTTCAAGGTGTGGTTTGGAAAGGAGAAATATGTGAGCTTATAACCTTACATCTTGGTTGTGACACTAACCAGGGTTTATAACTTACATCTGTTTGTATCAACAATCCCTCTGCAGCTCTCTTACACCTCTATTGCAGTTCCACTTGCTGTAATATCACAGCATTCCCAGCCCTTGCCTTGTCTGTCACAGAATCATTCTGGTAGGAAAAGCCCCCAGACCATCGAGTCCAACCCTTCCCCAGCACTGCCCAGGCCACCACTGACCCACGTCCCCAAGTGCCACAGCCACACATCTGTTAAATCCCCCCGGGGACGGGGGTTCCAGCACTGCTCTGGGCAGCTGTGCCAGGGCTGGGCAACCCTTCCAGGCAACAATTATTTCCCAATACCCAGCCTAAACCTGCCCTGAGTTTAGGTGTCCTGCATTGCCCCGTGAGCTGGGCACGTCCCTGGTGTGGCAGTGGCCGGACAGAGGGATGCTCCTGGCAGTGACAGCACCCCCGGGCTGCTCCTGGCAGTGACAGCACCCTCGGGGTGCTCCTGGCAGTGACAGCCCCCCCGGGCTGCCAGGGTGGCCTCACTGCAATAGGCAGGATTTCATTCCAATACAGTATTTTGGGAATGAAGGGAGAAGCCACAGGGAGGCAGTGCAGCCCTGTAGACGGTTTCCATTCCACCAAACCAGGGTACCCGAGGGCCCTCAAAACCCCATGAGGAACAGGAACACCAGTTCTGTCCGTCCTTCCCTCTAGGGAGGACAGGGACAGGCTGTGACTGTCACCTCAAGAACAGAGGAAAGGCCACAGCACAGCACTGCTGCCACTGAATGTTGTCCACATTTGCCTTTGCTCAGTCAAGTTACAACCTTGTAGTAAAAAGCAAAAATTACTTATTCTGCCCTTTAAAGCCTCTGATGAACACCCACTGACTGGTCAGTACAGTCAGACCAGCTGAGAACACCCTTTGAACCCTGAAACAGCTTTTGGGTTGATATTCAGAAGCCAGTACTACATTTCATATCACTTCACTAAGTTTCAGGTATTTCTGTTTCCTTTCTTCATTATTACTGTGTGTACTTTTTAATGGCATTTACAGGACTTGGAACTGGCCTGCTTTTACAAAACGAAATCCATAAGACATTTTATACAAGAGAATTTGGATACTGCTTTTCCATCTGTTGCTTATTACCAAATTGCAAGTTGTATAAATGGAAACAAATGTCTTATTTGACAATACATTCATACCCTGAACGGAGAAAAGCGATTCTCTGAAGCTTAAATAAGCTGAAGTTTAGCACATGCAGTGTTTCTGAACACGTGACAAAGCAGCAGCTCCAGAAACAAGACGGTTTCATGAAGGCATTAAAGTAGCCAATAAAACATCTCCCAACTCAGTCTGAATAGTACATTATCATCAGGATAAGAGGAGATTTGAAATAAGTCAGTGTTCTGCTTTGATGCTTTCAAAACATACGACTTTCTACTGTTTGGCAGGAAGGCAGCAACAGTTTTGCTCTTTACTGTTCCTCTCTCAAGTGAAGCAACAGGCTCAGAGGAGCAGAGCTGCTTCCTGGGTGCACCAGAGCCTCTCGCTCTGAACCAACCCAGCGACTGCTCTGGAGGCAGATCAGGACAGAAACCCCCTCACTGAGCACACAGAGAACCAGGATCTACCCACACTCCCAACCACCTCCACTGATTCCTGTCCTACCTTAAGTTTCAGAGGTCAAAATAAATTAAGAAACCCAGACTTATAGCAAGAATTCCATCCAGCTCACACCTCCCATTCCCAGCTTCTCAATGTTCACGCAGTTCCAGTGCTCACACGGTTTCCCATTTTTACAACAATAAGCACAATTCCTGAATTCAGGATCCAGCAGCAGATTGCTGGAGTTAGATTTGCCATCCCAGGGGAACAGAGACTGGCAGAGAAGGGACCTTGTAGACAATCAGCAGGAATCTTACACAAAATTGAAGCAATTCTGATAAAATGGAAGCCCAAGGCAGCCACCTGGGAAGGGGATTGACCACCTGAGGGACCATGAAGAGGAAGAGACATTTGGGAAATGTTTGCAGCATGAGAGGGTTTGGATTTGTTTACTCAAACATGCCTCTGACTTTGTGAATGTACACATGTATGCAGCAGAAACACATGTATGCAGCAGAAACACATGTTTAAAGCTTAATTCTGAAATCAGCAATGCTTTGGGATTGCAGAGTCACTGGGCTTGTAAAGGATGAGGAACAGGAGAGATGTTATCCAAACCAGAGGCTCACAGCTTCTCCAGCTGAGCTGGAATACTGCACAGGGACCAAGAGAAAGCACAGGGTCTGTTCTTCAAATTTACAACTTGATTCATAAACAAAGACATTAAATAAAATGGAACATGAAACAATACATGTTGAAAGCATCAGTCCTTGAGCCTTGGCTCTGGACATCCTTTTCCCCATATTACTGCCCATTTTTTATTTCCCATTTTATCTTCACAAGAATGTTTGTAGGCAGCATATTTTGCAATACCACAAATCTGACCCCAGTATTTGTCAGCTTTGTCACATGTTGCCTACCCTGATCACAGCTAACTGCACTTCAGATGAGGCTGGGAACTCTTAAATTGAAGAGACCAGCAAAGAAAATGTTTTAAAAATATCTTTTGCAGATATTACTTTGTTAGATAGTATTTATCAGCCTAAAATTCATTACATGACTTGTGCTGAACGAGTCCAGTGTCTTAGGTAAAGTGTGGATTTTTGGGAAACAGTTTGCCTCTCATGAAGGTGTAATTCATGTTTTCCCCCCCCATGTATTTTTAATCCCATTTCTCCCCAGAGCTGTTTCTCCCAGTGCTGCAGGAGGTGCCCCGTGCCCACCTCTCCACAGGGCCCTGCCAAAGGCTGTCCCTTGCATAAGCAAGTCCTGCTGCACAAAACAAAGCCCAAACTGCTGCCCAGACCTCATGTCTATAAAGTTTTTTCTTTCATTTTGTAAGCAGAAAAGCTTGACTTTCTTAATTTGTTCCTTTTGTGAATAGGAGAGGGAAAGGAAAACAACCAGGGGTAAATTCTCACCAGCTGCTGGAAACACCAACACAAAAGACCCCAGAGACATTTCTTTATGCAAGAGAAGGTTTGGCCAAAGTGCCACAAATGCTCGGCATTTGTATTTGTAATAGAAAGGTTAAAGCAAGCTAAAAACATTGTGCTACCAATTATCCATCCCCTGGAGCCATCCCTCCAGCAGTGCTGGATGGAGGGATTTAAACTCTCTCTGTTTCCACCAGAAGAGTGGGGACTCAGCCAGGGTAAGTTATGCCACTCAAAAGGGGGTAAAATCATCTTAATGATCTCTGGAAGATCTTCATATTCTGAAGAAACATGGATCACATCCCATTTGTGCCAACACAAGGTCCATTCTGTGCTAATGCTCAGAAATAACATCACCATTATAGGATGGTGGAGCGGCCCTGTGGGATCCCGGGATGTTTCCCTGCCCGTGGGGGCTGGTTTAGCACCAGCTCAGTGCTATGGAGCTGTCACTGCTGGCTGCTGCCAACCTTCAGTCACAGTTACACTCAAAAGCACCAGAGTCTGAGCAGTAGTTGCATGTCTCACAGGTCTCACATGTGCAATGTAGTCACAGAACCGGCAAACTTGAAGGTTTCATCTTGTTTCCAAAGATCGCCGTAGTGAAAGTTTATTTCCCAATAAAAGCGATTTTAAAGCAAACCTCACACTAACATTCTAGTTATGACAAATAAAATCGGTCATTCAGCTAAAATGAAGCACAAAACTGAAAACTTGAACTCCCAATGTCCTAATCTGGGGACATATTCTGCCCTTCCCCATCTGTTTCTCACATCCATTCTCAGCCAGACCCAGACATCCTGAACCAGCATGTGCAGCCAGGCTGGAGCTGAGGAGCACTGGAAATCTCAGGAAAGTCCAGGCCACAGAGGTTTGAATAAGCTGCAATCACCACAGAATATTGGCTGCTCAAATCAACCATCTGATGGTCACTCATCACCCTGAGATGAGCAGGGAACGTTAGTGCATGAGGGGACACAGAATGGTTCTGAACAGCTCCTCAGCAGAGCTCAGTGTCCATGGTCATACCAGATACCACCCATGTGTTTTCTCAAAACACCCTGCGAGGCATTTGGGATTGTAGATCACTTCTGACTGCTCAGAGCTGAGCCAACAGAAATCCCTCCCAGAAAAATCTCACCACGTAAGGTCTAAGAGTGAGGATTCAAGGCAGGACCATTTACAGTAGCTCCATCTATCAATCCACCAAAGCTGCATGAAAACTACAAGAAAACATTGCAGAAAGTATTTAGTTGATGTTAAAATTCAAACCATTTAAAACCAAAGCAGAAAATGTGTGACCTCGGTAGACACCACTGGGGGGAAAACCCTTTGTGAAAGCAGAGTCATGTCAATACACACTCTGCCCACCAGAAACAGGTAGTGATACACCTGTGTTCAGTGGGCAGTTTGTTCCTTGCTCTCAGTGAGTGCTTAGAATGGATACATGGGGTTTGGCCTCACAGTAATTCTGAGAAGTGTTGCAGTGTCAAATACTTTTAATAAGCATTAAGGACATGGATTTGCAGTAACTGATTGTTAGTGTTTATTAACTGAAGGTTCATTACAGAGACTTTTATTAAGCTTTAAAGCACCTGCAGTGCCCAGCAGGTTGCAGTGCTGCTGCAGGATCCTGCTCAGCCTCCAGCAAAAGACTCAACTTTTTCAAGTTGAGGCTGAAATTTCTACCTGACAGGAGGGTGTCACAAGGTGAGGGTCATCCTCTTCTCCCAGACTACCAGCAACAGGACCAGAGGAAATGGCCTAAAGCTGTGCCAGGGAGGTTCAGGTTGGACATCAGGAAGAATTTCCTCACTGGATGGGTTGTTAGACACTGGCAGGGGCTGCCCAGGGAGGTTTGGGGTCCCCACCCCTGGAGGAGCCCAAGGAAGGCCTGGCTGTGGCACTCAGTGCTCTGGGCTGGGGGACAAGGTGGGCATCGGGCACAGGGGGAATCCATGGGCTGGGAGGGCTTTTTCAGCCTCAGGGATTCTGTGATTCTGAAGCCACTGCAGGGGATTTGCAATTGCAAAGCACCCAAGTCCCCGAGGCTCCTCCCTGCTGTGGCTGAGGTCTCCCCATTGCACAGAGCCAGTCCCTGTGCTCCCCTCAGGTGTTTAGAAGTGAAAACCATCTGTAATTTTAACTCACTAAAACCTTTAAAAACCTCTGACTTTAATAATAGTAGTGCAAGCTAAGCAAATAACTCTCAAACTACTTCTCTAAATATTAAATCATTTCCAAGACTGGGTTTTGCCTGTGGGAAAGTGAAGGAAGGGCTGGGAACTGACTCATTGCTTTGCACAGACCGAGTGACAAAGGCAAACCTGAGTGTCACTGCCTGCAGATTCCCTGGCAGGTCTCACCTTGTGGCCCTATCACTTATAAAAGTACCTCGGGAAGTGCATCCCACCGTTTGCTCATGCGTAAAAACATTAAAAAGCTGCAAGAGAATCCACAGCATTTGCCAATAACCAACAGAGCTGAGGAGGACAATCAGAATATTAACAAGACAGATTTCTGCTGGGATTTCACCAAGGACTGGACAAAAGGTTTTACCAAAACCTTCACAGAAACAGTCTCAGAACACAAATGGTGTCAGGTTAAAAAACCACAGACCCTACTTAAGTAATGCCAGTGACCAGCAACCAGGGTTTCTTGCCCCAGCCCATCACAGGTTGGTGGCCTCAGGAAGCTCCTCGGGACATGTAATGAAGCCACAACCATAACTGCACCCCTGTGCTCCTGGGATGCCGAGGGAGCAGGGGCTGTGTGACCACCCAGGCAGCAGGGCACAGGGAAGACAGGCAGCTGCTAGATCCTGGGAAAAAAGGGATTCTGGGAGGCCTGCACTAAGTGTGTTAGTCTGGGACCTCATCCAGCTTCCACAGCAGCCAGCAAACACGTCCCCAGGGTGAACCATGTACCTGTGCCACAGTTCATGGAGAGGAGGAGGTTCACCCCTTGGCAGTGACACACAGCTGCCAGGTTTGAATCAAACAGAGTAATTCTGAGTGACACAGACAATACACCAAATTCTGAAGTAAAAATACCTTGGTCTGCTGTTCTGTGAGGTCTAATAAAATGCAATTTTACAAGGAAAAGTATGTCTTTAAAATGATAAAATTATAAATTACAGAAGATTTAGCTTCTACAAAACAGAAAAATCAACTTCAGGAGGAGTCTGACTTCAAGCCACAAAGAGGCAAATATATAATTATCAGCGTGTATTTGAGTGGAAAATCTGAGTTCCTGAGAAACTTCATTTCTGCTGTAATCCTGCTCCAAACAGGAACTTTCACTGTCAGCCCTGCTGTAATCCTGCCACAACCAGAAACTTTTACGGTTTTTCCATGGACTGAATTCTTTCTGGCTAGAAACAAATTCCAGCTTTAGCTGTTGGAGCCAGTTTATCCCAGTGGTCCTCACAAGCCAGAGCTGACGAGGAGCCCACGGAGCTCTGGCAGCACGTCCAGGAGCTGAGTGGCCCCTCAGCACAGCGGCCCCGGGCACAGCCTGGCCCCACTGCCCACCCACAGCAGCCTCCTGGTGTCCAGGAGGGGACCTGACCCAGGGCAGGGGGTTTCTCTGGGAGAGGAGCCTCACCTCCCCCCAGGCAGGGACCCGGCATGGTCCCTGGGTCCCACAGGGGGAGGAAAATGGTCTCAGCTTCTTCCACAGACCAAGGGAGCCAGGTTCTGGGTGTCTGACCCTTTCCTTATCCCCTGCAGGACTGAATGCTTCTGCAAGGTCAGCACTGCCCTTTGCCAGATTTTCAGCAGAAGTCAGAACTGAGAGCAAGCTCCCAGTCAGCCAGGGAAACTCCAAGCCAGGGAAACTACATCTCTGGGAACAAGCCCATCAGTTGACATGTCACTCAGGCTCCCTGGCTTGTCTTGGTCTTGCAATAAGAGTTATTTCAAAAACTACACCTAGAAATGTAACACAGCCTCCTAATGGCACCCACAAACAATTTAAACACAACCTGTCTGTGCAGGTGGATGAGGCTCCCTCCTGTTCCTTTCCACCAGCTCAGGAGGGAAAACATCATAGGATGTTGTGGGCTGTCCTTCTCTGCAGTGCAAGGAGAGGGCAATGGGAGGTGGACAGACCCCTCAGAGATCCCCATGCAGAGGACACCTGATGCTCATCCCCACCATCCCCTCCTCAGCTCGTGCCTCACACTCACTCCAGTGCCAGCACTGGGCCAGTGACACGCCCATGGTCACGGGCAAGGGGCTTCCACCACATGCACATGGAATCCTTCAGGTTGGAAAAGACCCTGAGAAACAGGATAGCATTAGATGTCTGGGAAAGCAGAGAGGAGGAAGCCTCATTGAGGTCACACTGCTCAGTGCAGTGGCTTGACAAGTGTGAGAGCACGTCACGTCCAGCGTTCCTGAACTCCCCGCTGGCTTCTGCCTCCACGCAGTGTTTTGGTGTTAACACAACTACAGCTCATAATACTGGTGAATAGGAAAATAGCAAAGAACAGTGTGTCCATCCAGAACAACAGCAGAAACTTCCACATCCCCTTGTTGAGCCACGTCAGAGAGGAAATGCAGGTTAAACGTTCCCGTAATGAAGGTAAAACTCCCTCTGCAGGGCACCAGCGTTGCTGACCACACATGATCTGCAGAAAGAGACTTGTGGAGCTTTCAATGCAAACCCCCTTGTATTTGTGTGTCCCATTTCAGAGGCTGTTCTGGCAGTCACACACAACACCAGACATTTGCACGTTCAGGCAGTTCCTTGAGCTCCCTGGTCTATGGAAGGTGTTTATGTTTGGTTTTATGTTTTCCACCATGTGTCATTCCTATACTCCTGCTGCTGAAAGCACGTTTCCCTGAGGTGAGTGCTCCTCTCAGAGCTGCACAGAAATATTTTATTGTCTTTTTAATACATGGAATAAAATTGTAAAAACTGTTGCACACACACTGCTGTGCTGGTTTTGGCTGGGGCTTAAACCACAACAGCTGCTTTTCTCAGTATCAGGATAAACAAATCACACTGTCTCAGTACTGCACTGCAGGACCTTCAGGGGTGGCTCTGTCCCCAGATTTGGGTTGCACTGCCTATTACCGACACGTGCCACTAATATTTGTACTCCTCTTGCTTCAAAAAATCATTCATCCATATGACATAACAGGAGGTTTAGTCTCAGAGCATTTCTGCCCACCATAAATTTAAGTGCCATGAAAAAAAACCTACTGCCATTTCAGGCTCACCTGGGATGTGAGGTCGGTAGGGTTAAGCCCTTGGGGGCTGTGAGGTGGCAGCTGTGGGAACTCATACAAGAAACCTGCATCCTCCCAGCCAGGGGAAACCAGAGGAGCAGAACTCTGAGACAAGGGTACAAGATCTTTATAAGGCTCTTCCAGCTGAGTAGAGCTGATGGCATTTTCTAGATATGTTTAATGTCATTTATACCCTCAAATATACCCAGACACATTCAGCCTCTCAAGCCAACAAGCACTCACATAAACATCTGAATTGGGGAAAAAAATAATGGAGTGCTGGCAGAGAGTGAGCCAAATGTGTTTGTCAGAGGCACTTGGACTTGCAAGATTCCACCCTCTACAGCCAATTCAGTCCTTGGAAATCAGTGGGAGTTTACCCATGTCATCACTGGATCAAAATTTGGTCCCTCATCCCTGCTCACCATGACCTAGAAATTAAATCCAGCTCATACACAACCAACCAGGTATTTCCTACATGTAGTCACAAGGGAAAACTCTCCAGCAGGAGCAGAGGAAGCCCTGTGGCACTACTACTTCAGTTTAGAGTTGAACCAATATTAGAAGGGGGAAGGGAAAAGCCAACATGAGACCTCCCATAGAAGAATGCCAGGTGGAGCAGAGGCTCAGCACAAGGGAAGTGTCAGAGGTTTCAACAAGAAAACTCCAGATCTCTGTTTGTACACCACTCGCTCCAAAGGACCTGCATTTAAAAGATTTGAGCTACATGGCCTCTCTGTCAGATGTTTCTTTTAATATCAGAGAGGGATCAGAGTGAAGAGGGTGCCCCTCCTGGGTCAGAGCAGCCCGTGCAGAACCTGCCTGCCCTGGAGGCAGCGGGGGCTCAGAGCCTGGCACAGGCACTGTCAGCCATGGGTTGCTGCAGGTCTCCACCACAGTCACTGCTTCATTCACTGCCCCCAGGAGGTGTTTCCATTGCTTGGAAAGCAGCACCAGCAGCCCAGAGATGTTCCTGGTGAGCCACTGGTGGGATGTTCAAACATGCAGCCACCACGAGCACACACAGACACGGGAAAGGGACCCACCATCCCCTCGGGGCTGGCACTCCATGGGCAAAGCTCACCCGAGGCAGCAGCAGCTTTCTCAGGGCTGTTTGAGTCAGCAGGGTGAACCCTCCCAAGGGCTGGGGTGTACAGGAACTCCCCACCTTGTCCCTGATCCCTTGCTGCTCCAGGACCCACAGGGCAACCCCGGCACTGCAACTCCCAGTGGGAACCCCACAGACACTTGCTACCTCTCCAGGACTGACACAGGACCCACACTGGAATAAAATGTTATTTTCAGTTATGCATCGTGCCAGCACAGGGTCAGTGGTGCACAGAAGCTGCCAGTTTTGCCCAACACACATTTTAATCCCACGACTATAACATCCTTTTGGTGAAGTCACTTCGGACCTCACGTTGTCAGCAAAACCAGAATACACACACAGGAGATAAAACAAACCAGGAGCCAAGAGCATGTGAATTTACAGCTAAGTACTCACAGACAGTGACTCTCTGATCTTGGCTAATCTCAGCATCAGAAAATGTTTTTCCAGGAAGGATTCAGAATAACTGAGTCTTTTAAAAAAGGAAGGAAGCCAAGTTGTTCTTTTTCATTCTTTCCTTTCAGCAAAAAAGGAATTCTGAAGGTATTTTCAAGAAAAAGAAAGGCTACTTTAGTTCAAATGCTGGAAAACCAATCACTTTGCCTGGGTACAGCTTTGGGTTATTCATCTATAAACACTGACTAGGAAAATTCCCTTCCTTGGCTGCTCTGAAGGACACAGCCTCCTCTCCTTGAAGGAGAAAAAAGGTCAGCACTGCTTTGAGGCTGCTACAAGGGTGCACCACTGTGTACAACCTGCATGTAAGTGCAAGTTAGAGCACAGAGAAAAGAGGAGGAGTGACATGGAGCTGCTTTAAAACCCCCCACTCATTCCTTCCAATGGGCAACCAGCGCCTGATTCTCTGCTATGAAACAAAGGAAAAAATGTGCAAAATGTTCACAAATTCAGATGAAAATCTTCTGTGATTAAGTACAACATTTACTGCAAATAAATCCAGTGTTTACAGAGTTATTTTTCCAAGTGCTTTGCACATAAACAAGGCTTTATTAATATGTTGGCAGAGCTTTAAAAGCTATTTAATTTCACAAGTCCCCTCTGGCTCAGGGCTGCAGGGACAGCTCGGCAGGACAAACCAGCAGCTGGACTTTGATCGAGACCAGCTTTTGGCCACAGGTTTCCAGCTCATAACTACAGCACAAGCCCAGGTTACATCGTGTTACAGAGCTGAGCTTCCTCAGGAAATCGTTTGTGCACATATTTTAGACAAGTACCATCAGCCCTGAGACAGCATTGAGAAAAGAGGCATTTTCTCTTTATCCCAAAAAATGCTGGAAAGCAGGAAAATAAGGCAAAGGTTGTTGCAGAAATAAGAACAACATCACTGGGGTTTGTGAACAGAGCTGCTGAGCATGGAGCTCAAGAACTGCTGAAAGAATTAAGGACACATTCCTTTCAGCTTGATTCAACAATTTTCTTCATATAAAAATTGCAGCATTAAGCTAACTTTTGTGGAAAGGGAAAAGAATTACCAGCTTTTAGCAGAGACTTACCAGGTTTAAGTAGAAAGCTCTCAGCCTGCATTTACAACCTACTGTAGTTTTACCCAAGACCAGCATTAAAATCTTTATTGATCTGATTATTTCCAGGTACTTGTTTCAGCCATTCAAAACCAGAGCCATTGCCAATGTACTAAGCAAAGTAAAGGTTATTTGTACAGCAGTGATGTATTTACCTATAGCCTCTCTAAAGTCAGTGGTTTTGCCCAATGCAACAACAAAAGTCAGTCATGCTTTTGGTTTTTGACCTGTATTCAATTAAGGACTCAGTAAGACAGTCAAAGTTTGAGATTCCTAACGCAGCACATTTAATTTCCAGATGTAAGCCAAGGAATAAACAGAAAAGAACATTTATTTTAGTGGCTGTCGAGTTGCTTCCAAGTTCTCTCTCTCTCCCACATCCCTCACAGAAAATGAATAAATAAAACCAGATTATGCTGGGCTGAATGCAAGGAATCCCAGATCCCAGTGCCTGACTGCAAGCAGAGGATCCCTGCTTGCCCAGGTGTCCCAGGGGACCCTGCAGCACCTCCTGCCCCTGGAAATGCCAGGCAGGGGCTGCAGGTGAGGAGCACGGGGCTCCCCCAGAGTGGCATCAGGGTCTGTCCCAGCACAGTGCCCTCCCCCGTGCTCCCAAAAGGATGGAATTTGCATTAAGGGTTATGCCAATAGCAGCAGGGAGACGAGAAACTGGAGTAAGATGTGGAGAAAATAAAGGGAGGTTTATTGTATTTTGATCTGTACAAAAGCATCAGATTTCTTGCCTTTCAGCACAGCAGTTGGATATTCTATAGGAGGTTTTATGGATGAAAATGGTGTTTTGGAGTAGTTTGCAGCATTTATCCTTGGAGAGTCTGTTACATTCAGTAATGGAAAGGACATTCAAACCGACTGATGTCCCACACAGACCAACAGTGAGGTCTGAAACACACAGCACATTCCAAACCAAACAGAACACGAGAGCAGTCCCTTAGGGAGCCAGAAAGGAAACACTCTGCTCTCCACAAGCCCCTTCTTGCCTTACATGTACCCCACACAGAAATCTTTTGTCCACCCAGCACTGCTGACGAGTGCCTGGCCTCATCCATCCAGCTCAGGATCAGCAGGTTATGCCAGAACAGCTGGTGCAGTGATGGCATTTCCTTCCCCTCTCCCTCGTATCCCAGTAACCCCCCAGCCGTGGTGCCAACCCCCCCAGCCCCAGCAGGGTTAGAGCTGACAGACAGCCCCCCGTGTCGGGGCCAAGCCCTGCTCCACCCCTGCCTTAGAGCAGCAACCACCACCAAAGGGCTTCCCAGGTAAATAAATGCTACTACAAATATAAGTCTGTAGACTTGACTGGATGTGTCAGATTGGACTTTGGATTCACAGAATTGGAGGAGAATTCACTTCACTGGTAAAAACAAGTTTGTAGGAGCTTCTGGGCCAAGGGAGCTGGACCTGCGCTGTTGCCCATACATCCATAGCTCAGAGCCACCCCAAGATAAAGCTCAAAGTGTTCTAGAAATACTTTTAGTCACATAATTAATTCAGAATTTCCACTTTCCTTGTAATCAGCAAGTCAATAGCACAGACCTTTACCCAGCACCTTTGCTGGGTTTACTGGGAATTCCAGAGATGGTCATTCCAGTTCAGTAGCAGATGCTCCTGTACATCCCCCTTCACGTTACCCAGGTCACTGCTCCCCAAGACATGAGGTATTCAAATTGTGTCACAGTGTTACACTGAACTTCTTTAAACACTTCATCAAACTTCAGACATTTTTACCATTACAGTTAAAAACAAAAACATCAATTTTTTTTAATTGCAGAGCCACGTTGCTTTGTATAAGAGTTCAAATACTTTCCTGCACAAGTATGAGGTTAAACATGACCTGGACAACTAGTCTGTAGGACACAGAGAAAGAAACTGCACACTATTACTCAATGCTGGAACATAATTAACCAACACAGACTTCAGAAACCTCATCTGGGGATGTTTGGACAAGACCTTGATTTTCCCTGGGGTGATGCACTTTAAATCAGAACACACAATAAACACATTAAATCTAATAAATGACACCACAACGTGTTTTAAATGTCAAACCACACCACATCCACATCAGAGCTCAAAGCAGGGCAGTCAGTGAGCATTTAATTTTTTCTCAGCACATAGCCATGACCAGAGCTTCTGAAGGCCAACAGCCACACAGCAGTCCCTGTGAGCCATCAAAGAAGCCACAAGACAGTGTTATTGAGACAAAAGTAGCAGATGAGACACTGGGAGATCATTACCCAGCTATAACATAATGATCTCAAGTAGGAGAATTAGAATTTTTAAAAGTAGTTTTAATTAGGTATTCTACACTTGAAGGAGGTTGAGAGTTACTCTGCTGAACATACAAATGGAGAAAAAGGAGACAATACAAGTTTAGGCTCTTCACTTTTCACTTTTTAATCCATACCACACTTTCACATGCCTTCTCCTCCCAAACAACTCTTCACATGCTATTTCAGAGGGAAATTATTCCATCGTTTAGAGCCAAAGGTTTTAAAAGGTCCCAGCAAGTGACCACCCCCTCTGCCTTCATCACCTTACTGATGCCAGTTCTCCACAAACCCAACATCTTTTCATTTCACACACTTAGCCCCAGAATCCACGTTTTTACACGTTTTCTGGCACAGCTATAGCAGAAAAGCCTTCTAATGCAAGTTAAATTTACACAGGAAAACATAGTTCTGATTTTATGTGACCCACCTGGCAAGGTCAGCAAGTAAAATAATGTGTAACAGCTAAAAAGGTTCTTACTCCCTCTGCTGTGAACAAGAACATCCCAGAGCAGCATTCAGGCTTCCTTACCTGCAGAACAGGCTCCTCCCGACATTTCAACCCAGAAAACCTCTCATTTTTCAGTCTTGACCTTTGACTTATAGGAATTCCTATTCCTGAACTCATATAGGAATTCCTGCCTTCATGAGGCTTCTCACATCCTGTAACTGCCAGTCTTCAGTCACGAGCCTCAAAACAGGGAGTGGGACAGAGCAGAGAACACCTGGCCTTGCCAAACAAGGTCTGCCCCTCTCTCTGCCTTAAATAGTCCCTGGGGTTTGTGTCCTGGCATCAGCCTTGCCCTTCTCACACCTGACAACAGTGCAGGTCTCTGGCTGATCAGAGGGGCTGAAGAGCAGCACCAGTCAGGTGGGCTGGGGAGAGGCTGTAGCTGAGATCTGCAAAGCTAAACCACTCTGATTAAAAATGGTTTATTTAATTGTAATTAGGAAATAAAATGTAATTCAGAAATACACTCTCACCTATAGCTTGGGAATAAACAGCCATGCCTTTTTTTCCTTACCCAGAGCTATCTGTTGGCTTCTTTGGGTGAGGGTAGGGGTTGGTTGTTTCGGTGGGGGGTTCTGTTTGTTTGTTTTTTTCAACTACTTAAAAGCTCAATTCAAGGTCAGTGTGCGGGGCCACCTTCAGGAAATGACAAATTCTTATTCCATCACAAACAAAAATTATCCATGGCAAGGATCATGCTTTGGTTTGTTTTCAGCTGGCTGGGAGGTGTTCAGGTTCTTGTTAACGAACTGCAGAACATTTCCCTCTAACCACTGCACCAGACCTGTAGGTCACGGGGACAATAGGTCTGTAAACTTGCTGCCTGTACCCTATGGATGTAAATCCGTGATGTGTAGTGGCCATCAAGAAACACGGATGTGCCCAATTAAACATCCTCACAATACACCTACAGAGAGCAAGACAAAGACTTACAAAATCTGGTTTGGTGCTGCTTTTGCAATTCCAACCATGAGAAAACACTCCAGCTGATGTTTAAGATGAAAACCCCCAGCCTGCACCTGCACAAGTGCTTTAGCAGCAGTGTCTGTGCTCCGGTTCAGCTGCTGCTGGAGTGGATTTGCAGGTGACTGTCTGCCTGGGAGGGGGTCTGACAGCAGAGCACAGATCTTACTGAGAGCACAGGAACCACTGACAGGGCATGGCACTGCAGATCAAACACAGAATTACTCTGGTTGAGGATCTGCTCCAGTAATGAGGAGAGCAGATCTTCCCCAGGCACACCGAGTGTTAAACAGGCTTGTCCTCTAAACTGGAGTGCCAGACAACCCCTCCCTCCATGTCCACCTCTAACAGCTGCCCAGGTGAAAGAAAAATCAGCAGTATCACAGCTTTCCAAGAAAGAAAATACAGACCTTTCTCACATAAATAGTCTGTGGTCTGCATGGCTGTGTGAAACGCACCAAGCAGGAGCTCTTGCTGTGGCTGCCCATGCTGTGGCTGATTTACAGTGTCCCAGGTCATCTGGGCTGGATGGAGTTCAAAAGCAGCAGCCAGGGGGGGTCCCTGGCCCTCCCAACCCAGTGTGGACATGAACAGCAGCTCATCCCACCCCGGAAAGATGGATTGCCTCCAGCCCAGCTGAGGTTCGCATCAGTGAGTAGGAGTCCAGGGAGGACAGAAGGAATCCGAAGCAGAGAGCTCTGTGGCTGCAGGCACTGCTGGGGACAGGAGGGGACAGGAGGGGACAGAAGGCAGCCATGGCCCAGTCCTCTTCACGTGTATTCCTCTGAGGTACTGCTTGGTTTCCCAGAGTGTGGCATTCACTGCACTGTGCACACAGGCAGGGCTGACCGTCCCCAAATGAGTATTTGCCCAAATTCATTGGCAGCTCCAAATACTGACCATGATTCCAGGGTCGATCACTGCTTTGCTGGGAGCTTGTCCAGCTCATTACAATGGAACTAAAGTGTCTGACTGTGACCTTGAGCCACAGGAGAGTTGTACCTAAGTGTGTTATTTTGAAAATTCCCAATAAGGCAGTTGGAGGGTCATGTCATCCTTTTCAAGGCGTCCAGCAACCCACCGAGGCATTGAAAGAATTTGGCCAGCAAGAAGCTGTGAAGGAAAAGAAAAACATGAAAACATTTTGCAAAGGGCCTTTAAGGAGAACTGGCACAACACAGAGAAGAGAGAGCATGAGGAGGGATAAACTGAGGCAGAGTGGGAATGCTGTGTGGCAGGAACAGAGGCACCTGCAGTGCTGGTCTGGGAAAGACTTGGATCAGTCTGACAAGGGAACAGTGTGATTTGGGAGGGAAAAGGCAATGTCTGCAATGGAAGAACAAACTAAAAAGCAAAAGTCATCCAACAAAACCCAGGTACATTATTCAGGTACCTAATTCAGACTAGCATTGTGTAAAAAACCCTTTTTGCTGACACTGATGCATGAAACACATCAGGGTGGTGTTCTCCAAAGTTGTGTTCTGCTCCATTAATGACATTTCTATTGACTACTCTAAATAAAGGGATCATCCTCTATTTCCTTCAAGATTCCAGCTCTGTGGATCAGCCCCACAACAATTTGCTTGAAGGAAACTGGTAACACACCTGAAGATCCAGAGCCTCCCACAACAGCCCCTGATGGGCATGAACCACATCCATATTCCCTGTGCTGGGCTCTGCTGCTGCCCCAGGAGTACCAGCATCATTATTAATACCAGAATAATGAACAGGGCTGCCCATTAGAGATGCAGAATCCCTGCCTGAAAAGTGAGGCTATTCCTATTTTCCAAGAAAAAATAAGGAACCGTTCCTCCCATACATCATTTGCTTTCTGTGACTTTATTCCCTGAAGTTCGAGTCATTTTCCACTGACTTGTTCATGCTGAGGAAGGAGAAAAAGAAAACACTCATTAAAAGCAAACAAAGAAACTGCAAATTAAACCAAGAGCCCCAGTGAGGGCTCTGACAGGCAGGTTAGTGTGTGCTTGGGAAGTCTGGGGGACCTGAGCCATGGTGTTCCTGAGGGAACAGCCCTGAGCTGTGGGGGATGTTGGAGGATGTGACACACAGACAGTGCTCAGTGCCGGGGCCTGGGGAGCTTTGCCTGGATAAAGGATCTGGATAATGGATCTCGGTACTGAATTTGAAACCAGTGTCACAGTGACACCCTGATCCAAGGCTGGGCAGAGCTGGGTTGTTCCCTGGTGCTGGCTCAGGTGTTGATGCTCTCCTGCACAGACTCCTACTGACCTGCCCCCTGTGACCTGCACGTGCTTCCAGGAGCTCACAGACCACAGGGATGAGCTGTGGAGCACTGGCTGCCCTCCCTCCTGGCTCGGACAAAGCCAGGTCATACCACAGAAAGGTACGTTAGAAACTTGAAAAATGACCTGAACTTGTGCCCCAGTTTTGGTATGTACACTTTGCTGTGCAGATCCACTTCACGAGCACTTCCTTCACTCAGCTTTCCTCTTCACAGCACTTCTGAGCTCACATTCAGTCACACTTTCTTGCCAAAGTATAGTTCTACTTAACAAAAAGCTCCCTTCATTCTCTGTTCTTAAAACATTGGCAAGGTCCATTGTACATTTAAAATATTTTTTTTAACTTTAATGCAGATTTTCAGGTATGTGTTTTTGTAAAACATTCTCAGAAGAAACTTCAGTCCTGTTTCTACCACAAATTATTGAGGCTAGTACAAATCATTAAGCCTTTCCAGTAGAAAAAAACTTACAAAAGCACTTGATGCTTTGCCTTTCAGACTGTAATTAGGATGGAGAAAATGCACCTAAGGATTGACCTGCCCGCCCTTTCTATCACTCAGGGGAACAACATTCAGAGTGAGCTCCCTGATCTCAGGGTAGCACCTAAAAATGCCACCTTAGGATTTAGTGCAGGGCTCAGTTGAGGTGATGGTGCTTTTTCTGAGACCCAAAGTGCCAGTTGCACAAGGTCAGTGTTTCTTGGCACAAGCTCCCATGCTGAATCAAAGTGAGATGATCCATGTTGCACAGAGACAACTCCTGAGATGTTAACAAACATCAGCCAGCGAACACCACGAGTAAAGTTCTACCTGGCTTACACAGAACATCCCATTCCCGCCAACTTCCTGAACTCCCACAGCTTGCCTTTGATTTTGAGTTTGTCTGAACAGTTTTAGAACTTTTAGAAGATATATTTGAGGCTTTATCTTATCTTTGAAGTTTTATCTTACCATGACATCTCAAGTCGAACAGATTTGGTTTGCCCTACAATGACACATTTCAGCAGAAACACGCCGTCAGTCGAGGCTGTTACAGGCACCGTTCAGCCGAACAGGAGCTGAGGTACTGACGGACTCGGTCTGCAAGGGGAGAGGAATTGTCCCTCCAAAAGCGAACTGAGGGTGTCATCGGCCGCTTTTTGGAGGGGTCACGCACGAAGTTCCCCCGACGGCAAACGCTCGTTGTCTGCGAGGGCTGGCGGGGCTGCGGGTCGCTGTCGCACCCGAGAGCCCCCGGCGGAGCGGCCGTACCGGTGCGGGGGGAGCGGGTCACGGCGGGCGGGGGGCTCCGCAGCATCCCCGCCAGGAGCGGCGCCGGGCGCTCCTTCCCTCCGGCCTCGGCCCGAGCGGTGCCGGGCGGGCTGCGGGGGCCCGGGCGGGCCGGCAGAGCCCCCCGGGAGGAGGAGCGGGTGGCGGGGGTGTCCCCTGCCCGCAGGAGCCGCGGGCCGGGCGGGCGCTCCCGGCGCGGGGGGCACGGCCGGTCCCGGTCCCGGGGAAGCGCCGCGGGGTTGGGCGGGGGCTGCGAAGGGAGTTAATTTTGCTTGGAACGGTTCCTGGCAGGGAAGGAGCTGACGTGTGGAGACGCCTCCCGGGGATGAGCCGCCGGCGGAGCCGGGAACGCTCCGCACAGGCGGGACGGGGCGCGCAGCTGGGACGCACCGCGGGCACCGGCGGCAGCTCCTGCAAATCCCTGCGGAATTCCAGCTTTCCCTGTGAGCGGCAACTACCGGCACATGGCGCCGGACGGGGGCACCGTGGGGCAGCTGTCAAATGACAACGCTTTGGGTCGTGACATCGCTGAGGGGAAACCCGAGAGTTTGGGGGGCTGCTTCGTGGGTCGTTTTTTCTTTCAAGTTAAAAATTCCTCTTGTGCTTATGGCGTAAACCCGAGCAGCTCCGCTCGGCTGTCGCTATAAATGCCTTTGTGTTCTGTTCCCCCTGCAGGAACCGCGCGCCCGCCGCTGCTGTTGGGGATGACAGCGTAGGATCCCCTCGGGATGGAGGCCCCGCGCGGGGAACGGGCCCGCTGGCTGGGGACCCTGCTGGCCGCCTGCCTGGCCACCCTGCCGGTCATCAGCGCCTGTCCCCGGCCCTGCGCCTGCCACGGCCCCGCCGAGCTCCACTGCACCTTCCGCTACTTCAGCGCCGTCCCCCCGCGCATCCCCCCGGACGTGCAGCGCATCAACCTGGGGTAGGTGGAACAGCGGGGCTTTTAACGTTTTGACCGGTTAGCTTTCAACACTGTGCGGAGCAATAATTAAGAGTTTCCAGATTTAGAGCTAAAAATTAACCAAAGCAATAAATAAGTCTGTAGAGCTTAATGTTCTGTCTGCAGCACTCAGCAGTGGCTGCAGTCACAGCTAGCGAAGCCTGAGACCACCCACACTAAGGGGAAATTCGGGGGATCTAGCACAGGGGAGGTGAGAACTTCAGAAAGTTTTCAACTTAAATGAATTCCTTTGTATTACCTGAAAAAATTGCATCTGTAATGTGGAACCGAGGAGTCTGAAACAGAGGGAATTCGGTGAAAAAGAGTACGTGTATTAAAATCTTCAGCAGAGACTGTGCTGTGAGTTGAGAATGTCCCACAACGTTAGTGTCTGTGCTTTCATCTCCTGGGTTCGTGGGAAGTCGCACTTGTCTGGCCATGTCAGCCTCCACGAGGGTTCTGTTCCATGCACGGTTAAAGGAGCAGGGGATGGAACATGCCCAGGCTCATCCAGCCCCTTCCTGCAGTTTCCAGCAAGTGTCCTCTGTCATAAATCAAACAACGAGACCCATCAGCAATATTTGACTGGTCCGGGTATCCCCCTTAATACACATAATGTCTGAATCATCCAGATGTGTCTGCAGAAAATCTAAAAGGAATATTTCACAGAGGTGGTAGGGAAGTCAACACGCTGTCAGACAAACAGATGTGTTTCGTGCTTGCTGTTACTCTCCCCGTCCATGGGAATTCAGGCATCAGAACGCTGCCCTGGAAAAGTGACCATGTTTTGTGCTAACACGAAGGCATGACTTAGAATTTTGTCTTGGCAAGCAGAAGTGCTGCCTACCTTCAGCCATTCCCAAAGAGTGGTTCTTTTCTTTCGGGTTGGTTGCTTTTAAAAGGTGTGAAGTGTGGCTGACTAAAGCCATCTGTTACAGCTACAACAGCCTGAGAAAACTGAGCCCTACAGACTTCGCTGGCCTGGAGAAACTGGAGTTACTGATGCTGCACAGCAATGAGATCAGTGTGGTCCCTGAGAGGGTGTTCAGTGATTTACGGTCACTACAGGTGAGAACTAAATGAGCCAACGTTAAATTTTGTTACCACTTAAAACAGCTTTCAGAGATAGAGGTAAACAGCCCCACAGTAACTGGCTGCAGCATTTCCTTTTCCTGTTTCTTATCCTGTCCATATGAAAGTTGAGGGTCTTCGAGATCCAGTAGCCTAATGGGAAAGGTCTTTCCTTCCCAGGTGGGCACTCAGGTACAGTGTAAAGATCAGCAGCATTTGTTAGAGTTCTTATAACATGGTTTAATATTATGCATTTTCTACTTTTGCATCAACAGGTCTTAAAACTGAGTTACAACAAGGTCAGGGTGCTTCAGCAGGGTGTGTTTTATGGCCTGAAGAGCTTGGCACGGCTGCATATGGACCACAACCAAATTGAATTTGTAAATCCCAATGTTTTCTATGGACTCACTTCCCTGAGGTTGGTCCACCTGGATGGAAATTTACTTCAGCAGTTGCATCCAGACACTTTTGTCACCTTCCACTATAGCCAAATATTCAAAATATCCTTCCTGAAGCACATCTCTTTGTCTGACAATATGCTGACTTCACTTCCACAAGAAATGTTTTCCTACATGTCCGAGCTTGAGAGCATTTACCTGCATGGAAACCCCTGGTCCTGTGATTGCAGCCTGCAGGGGTTCACAGAGTGGGCACAGGAGAGACCAGGTGAGCTCAAGGCCTTGTTTATGCTCCTTAATCCTGCTGTAGCCTCTTTTTCTTGCTGATACAAGTAATTGTCTTTTATTAATTTATTTATGCTACCAGAAAAGACTGGAAGACAGGATTTTTGTAGGTGTGTGTAATCAGGATACAGAGATAAATACCACTCAGCTTCCCAGATTAAATGTATCTAGTGGCCTTAACAAATTCCCAAGTGCAGCTTTCCTTAATGGAATGCTTTCCTTGGACAGTCCAAAGATTCTGTGCACCAGGAGATCCACAGGGAATAATGAAGCTAACTTTTATGCAAGAGCAAGTGTCACTTTGCACTTAATTCTTCAAAAAGGAGATAAGGAACTCAAGGGACTCAAGGACTGTCTCCGCTGCTGCCATTCATATGCTACTTTAAGATTTGCTTTTATTTTATTCAAAAGAATCACTTGTTATTACCTGTATGTAATTTTTAATACTAAAACTTGTAGCACAGAAGCTGACTCCACTTTTCTTCTCTTCAGATGTTATAAAGTGTAG
>NW_016690436.1:420335-510601 GCF_001604755.1 Lepidothrix coronata
TTCAGATGTTATAGAGTGTAGAAAAGACAGAAGTTCTGGTGCCCAGCAATGCCCAGTCTGTGCTAGTCCCAGAAATCATAATGGGAAGAGCTTAATGGATCTTCCTTCTGCATCTGTCACCTGCAACAAGCCAGTCATACAGGACTCCCTTAAATCCAGAAACCTCACAGTGCCAGACGATGGGGATTTCGGTTCCGTGTCTCCCAAGGACTTCATAGCTCCGATAGGATCCGTGGTTTTGAACATGACTGACCAAGCAGGAAATCGAGGCAACGTGGTCTGCGATGTCCAAAAACCTAAAGAAATGTCTCCCATCTCATTTGACCAAGATGGCAGCAGTACAGTGCTCCAAACCTCGTTCTCGGCATTCCTGGTGTGTGGCATCGATCACGGACACATCCAGCAGCTGTGGAGCATCCTGGCACTGTACAGCAATTCTCCCTTGAAACTGGAGCGGACTGTCCGGGCAACTGATGTGCCTTTTATTAGTTACAAATATAAACAGGTCTACACTGAAAAAGATGAACTTTTCACCAACATTGAGGCTGACCTGAGAGCTGAGCCAGCCTGGCTGATGCAGAGCGTGGTGGCACTGCAGCTGGACAGGACAGCGACCACGCTCAGCACGCTGCACATCCACTACTCCACCCGCGCCCAGGTCAGTGTGCCCAGTGCTGACAGCAACCAGGGCAGCAACAACTGGGCCATCATCTACAGGGACAACAGCACCCAAAGAGAGCACACTGTGCTCGTCGGGGGGACCGTGGAACTGGGGTGCCAGGCAGCTGGGGAGCCAGCTCCTGCCGTGGAGTGGATATTGGCCGATGGGAGCAGAGTGCGAGCTCCTCACATCAGCGAGGACGGGAGAATCATCGTCCTCAGGGCCGGAACACTGACCTTGCGCACGGCTGATGTGTTTGACACGGGGCTCTACCACTGCATTGGCTCCAACAGCAACGATGCCGATGCTCTGACGTTCAGAATCACGGTGGTGGATCCTCACGTGGAACACGACAGCGTAAACGGAGCCCAGCTGTTGGCAGCTGTGGGCAGCACACTGCACCTGCCCTGCACAGCCACGGCTGCGCCCGACGCTGCCATTACCTGGGTGTTGCCTGAGCTCACAGTTCTTCGTCAGTCTGTAGGAAACAAACATATTTTTGGCAATGGCACCTTGAGAGTACAAGGGGTGACAGAGCGAGATGGAGGGTACTTCCGATGCATTGCAGCCAACCAGTACGGTGTCGACCTTCTGGTTTTCCAAGTGCTAGTGAAACGGGATGAAACCACTCCAAAGAAAAGGCTTGGAGCTGTGGGAGAGTGGGAAGAGGGTGACGGCTCTGGCAATGCACTGCTGGGCTCTGCTGCAGCACAGACACATCCCTCAGCCACTCCAACCACCCTGACAGCTCATCCGAAATCTGCTGCATCACCATCCGGCAGCCGGGGCACACAGAGCACACGTCAAAGGAACGGCCACGGGAAAATGCCTCACAGGCCCTACAGGGACAGAACAGGCAGGCTCAGGCGGCTCAGAGGGCACAGGAGACAGTTTGTTTCCTCAGGCAGGAGAGTAGATCCACAGCGCTGGGCAGCCTTGTTGGAGAAAACTAAGAGAAACTCAACACTGACAGACAAACGGAGAGAAGTTGCAACAGAACCACCCATTCAAGTCCAAAATTTCTCAGAGGTACCTGGGGATGAGGAGGAGACCTCTGGTGATCTCGGATCTCCAGAAGAAGAATTCATGATGCCAGTAACAGAGAGAGCCCCAGTACCTGCTCTGGGGAGACCAATGGAACGTGTGATCACTGCAGGGCCCGGGGGCACTGTGAGTCACACTCCTGCCAGGAAAACCTCCCTCCTGGTCACAGAGGCAGTAACTCCTCTACCCTCTCCTCTTCCACAGTCTGTGTCACCTGGCAGCAGAAGGCCACAAACATATCCAAAACCTACAGACTCATGGGAAAGATCTGATTTGAGTCAAATATCAGCAAATGGCGTGAAACAATCAACCGTATCAAGTGGAGCAAGTGGAACATCCACAGTCTTCCCTGCTGGGCAAAGGCTGGTGTATTCTGGGCAGGGTAATAACCAGCATCTAAAATCTGCACCCACGACACCCACGACAGAAGCTACAGACACCAGTAAGGCTGTAGCTCCCCAAAACACAATTGACAAGATACATGTTTTTACTGAGTCTGTTGAAAAGGTTTCCACCAAAACAGATCACCAGGTCCCTGTGGTGACAGTCAGTGCACCAAGCCCTGAGCTTGGTCCCATTTATTCTCATGCTGCTCAGAAAGGAGGAACTCCTAGGCCACCATTGGCCTCAACTATCACTACTCATCAGCCAACTTGGGTTATCCAGGACGTTCCAACTCACACACCCCAGCTCCAGCAGCAGTATGGAAGACGAAGGAAAATTTCTGGTCGGAGACAGATTGTGAGACCAGGACGTATCCCAAGCATGAAAGAGCACCGATACAATTTTGGGAGGGCAGGGTCTGCCAGAGGAAATACAGCTGTGGCTGCAGGTGTTCAACTGAATATGAAATATGTATCAAATGTACCAACCTTAAATAATTTAAGCAGCTCCATCAACTCATTTAGCTCAGAAGCCCCCCTGTCCTCCCCCTCCACCGTGAATTTGCCATTGGAGCAAATGGGTACCCCTCAAAACACATTGTTCCTCAAGGAAGAGGAAAACGAACATAGTGCAAGGCAAAAAGCTGCTACCACAGTCATGTCTGTCACTACAAAGGGCACTGCTACTTCTTGCAACCCTACCAAACTGTTGGGTTTGAAGCCAACAGTCACATCTGTTATTACTCCTCGATCTGACACTAGAATCACCAAAAGTAAAATATTAAGAGTGGGAGGAAGGAGAGGTCAGAGGAGGAAGAAGCCCCCTAAAACATCTGCCCTGCAGAGTGTGGCTGCAGCCCACAGCACTGCAGCCACCCCCCCCGTGAGCACAGCCACCCCCATGGTGACAGCAGGTACATCACCAGCTGTGTCTCCAAGTCTTACACCTGCAAAACCTCTCCCTGGGAGCGTCAGTGCGGTGGCTGTGACCGGAACACCAGCACTGTGGATCTCTGACACCCCAGAGCCACCTCAGCACGTACCCACAGCAGCCACACAGACCCTGGTGACCCCGGTCACACAGAGGAACTCCCAGCTGGCCACGTCACTGCCCACCAGTCCGACTGCTCACAGCCCCACCATGGCACTCCAAACCACACCAGTCACAACAAGGAACACCCAGCTGGCCACAGCACCACCCGTCAGTCCTGCCCACGCCTCCACCACAGCTCTCCAAACCCCACCATGGCTGAATGAGCCTCCTGGTGCTGCAAGTGCCCAACCTGCTGCAGTCAGTGCCACATCAGGGGCAGCACCTGCTCAGCACATCAGAGCCACTGCCATGGCAGGAGGAGAATTCCACCTGAAAATGGGGGAGACAGTTAGCCAGGAAAACCAGGCAGCACAGCCCACATTCCCAGCAAGAACTGTGTCAAGTGCTCCTGCTGCACTCACAGACATCATCATTCCCAGCACTCAGCATCCCACCCCTCTGCCAGCCCCGATGGCAGCTGTGCCACTTGCACCTACTGTGAGAGCCCACCTGCCTCCATGGGAGCACGTCCAGTTCTGGCCCAAGCCACGTACCAAAGGCACAGAGAGGGGCAACACGCTGACTGTCGGGACACTGACCACACCAAAGTCATCACAGACAGCAGCTCCATGGGGAAGGGACAAGGACAGCTCTGCCAGAGGCTGGTCTGAATGGAGAAAAGATCAAGAAACCATCACCACTCCCCCCAGTCCCATCGTCTTGGGCTCTGCAAGCACAAACCATTTTGCAAAGCCCAGAATAGTTGGAGGGAAATTGGCTGCTTTCACTGTGCTGGCAAATTCTGACGCTTTTATTCCTTGTGAAGCTACTGGGAACCCCCACCCAGCAATACACTGGACCAAGATATCGTCAGGTGAGCTCAATAAACCTCTGTAGTTACATTCCACTAGAGTCCTAAAATTTGACAGCTGTTCTGTGTGCCAAACTCAAACACTGTTTCATTTTAAAGCACTATAGAATACCAGTGAACAGCGAACTTGGAAACAGTGACAGAGATCCAACACTTGCTGGAGTGTCTGAGTGCTGATTCTGGAATAGCTCTCTAGGGAAAGGATAAAAAAATAATCTATATTTAACTATATTTATTTATGTGCTTATTGTGGTAAGATTTAAATATTTGTTGTGTGTTACCTGCTCTTCCAGAACAGAGAGACAAATGAAAAGAAAAATCTGTGGTAACAAACCCTCAAATCCAGTTACAGCTGTGCCGGGTTTGGATCGCAAAGCCCCATCTCTTTTATCCAAACTTTGTCTCTGCTGGGGACTCAGCTTTGTCACTCCATATGCAAAATACTCTGATTTTCTCTGTCTTATCACTTTTGTCTTGGTTACTGGGGCAATGCAGACCAGGGCAGGGAACAGGTATTCATGGACTGAATTAAACTAGAAGATTAAACTAGAGGAAGGTTCTGACACGTCACCACTGTCCCCTTTTCCGCAGTTCCCGACACTCCAGGGCGCGGCGGTGCCGGCAGGTGGGTGGTGTTTGCCAACGGGACGCTGTCCATCCCCCAGGTGGGCCTGGGGGACCGCGGGCAGTACCTGTGCACCGCGGCCAACGCGCTGGGCACGGCACGGCTCCTGCTCACCCTGTCGGTGGTGGCCTACCCGCCCCGCATCGCCGGCACCCGCCACCGGCTCCTCACCGCGCACGCCGGCAACACCGTGACAGTGGCGTGCAGGGCCGAGGGCAGGCCCCCTCCCACCATCTCCTGGGTGCTGGCAAACAACACCCACCTCTCCAGCTCCTCCGCAGGACATGACAAAGCTCACGTGGAAGCAGACGGCACTTTAGTCATCCGGGAAGTCACCGTGTATGACAGGGGCCTCTACACCTGCCTGGCCAAAAACCCCGCGGGCACCGACACGCTGGCTCTGAGGCTGCAGGTCGTTGTGGCCCCTCCCACCATTCTGGAGGAGAAGAGACAAAGCATGGAAGGAAAGATGGGGGAAAGCCTGAAATTCCCTTGCACAGTGCAAGGGAACCCTCAGCCCACTGTCCATTGGGTCCTCCCTGATGGCACAGCAGTGAAGCCTCTGCAGTTGGTACACACGAGGCTGTTCCTGTTCTCCAATGGCACCCTCCACCTCGGCAGCATCGGCCCTTCCGACGGCGGGAACTACGAGTGCATAGCCACGAGCTCCAGTGGCTCGGACAGGAGGGTGGTCAGCCTCGTGGTGGAGCACAGGGACACGCTTCCAAAGATAGCCATCACCTCTCAAGAACTGACTCACCTGAATTATGGAGATAAGTTGCTTCTGAACTGCACAGCAACTGGGGAGCCCAAGCCCAGGATCATGTGGAGGTTGCCCTCCAAGGCTGTGGTGGACCAGTGGCACAGGTACGAGTCTTTTTTTCTTCCACCTCTTTGGAACTTCAAATACTGTCTCCTCTGGTGGTCATGTAAAAGTGTGTTGCAGCACTAAAGCACTGTGAACTAAATTAATTTTTAAACATCCAGCAGCAGTGAAAATATCTGTGCTAATGGCTTGTTGTTATATGTCTAGTAACAGATCGTATCAATTGCCATAAGTGGGTGAGGTCTCCCCAAATCAAATATAAGTCATATTTGAATTAAGGGAACTGCTGTTATTATGCCCTGGCTGACTGTTGCCAGTTTAGAGGAGAAGTTTTATGTACCAGATTTGCAAAGTAGGGCTCAGGAGGAAGAGGCTTCTGTAGCCTCTGATAAGTCTACCTTTGGGGGTCTCCCCCCACCCCCTCCCACAGTAACACTTCACCTTTGCTTTGGGAGACAGTCCCAGCTCAGGGTGTTCCCAGCAGAGTTAACCCAGTGGGCAGGCAGGTGGTGTGGGCACAGTGCCTTTGGAGAGAACCTCTGTGTCCTATCGTGCTGTTGACACCTTCAATCCCTTCCAGTGCTCAGTATTCACCCCCAGCACTTGGTTCCATAATTCTTTTCCTCTCTCTCCCCCCATAACAGAATGGGAAGTCGGATCCATGTCTACCCCAACGGATCCCTGGCTATTGAGGCAGTCACTGAAAAGGATGCAGGTGATTATCTGTGTGTCGCAAGAAACAGACTTGGGGATGATCTGATCCTGATGAAAGTCAGCATCACAATGAAACCTGCCAAGATTGACCACAAGCAGCACTTCAAGAAACTGGTGCCATACGGCAAGGATTTCAGAGTGGACTGCAAGGCCTCAGGGTCGCCCACGCCAGAAATATCTTGGGGTCTGCCAGATGGAACACTGATCAACAACGCAATGCTGGCGGATGACAGCGGGCACAGGTCCCGCAGGTACGTCCTCTTTGACAATGGGACTCTGTACCTCAACAAAGCTGGGGTGACAGAAGGAGGAGATTACACCTGCTATGCCCAAAACACTCTGGGGAGGGATGAGATGAAGATCCGTGTCACAGTCATCGTGGCAGCCCCTCAGATAAAGCACAATTACAAGACATATGTTACAGTGTCAGCTGGACACACGGCACTGCTGGACTGTGAAGCTGCTGGAGATCCCAGGCCACAGATATTCTGGTTGCTGCCTTCCAGTGAGATGATCTCCTCGTCCACAGGCAGACACTCCCTGCACACCAACGGCTCTCTCTCCATCAGCCACGTCAAACTGCTGGATGCTGGGGAGTACATGTGTGTGGCTCGGAACCCTGGTGGGGATGACACCAAACTGTATAAGCTGGATGTGGCTGGTAAACCCCCCATCATAAACGGCTTATACAGGAACAAAACAATCATGAAGGTAACAGCAGTGAGGCACTCAAAGAAACACATTGACTGCCGGGCAGAGGGGACACCTGCCCCTCAGATTATGTGGGTCATGCCTGATAACATTTTCCTAACAGCCCCGTATTATGGGAGCAGGATCGTGGTGCACAAAAATGGGACACTTGAGATTCGGAATATCAGGCCTTCGGACACGGGGGATTTTATCTGTGTGGCACGTAACGACGTGGGAGAGAGTGTGCTGGTGGTGCAGCTGGAGGTCACAGAAATGCTACGGCGACCAATGTTCAAAAACCCATTCAACGAAAAAATAATAGCAAAACCTGGGAAAACTATCACACTGAACTGTTCAGTGGATGGAAACCCTCCCCCAGACATAAGCTGGATGCTGCCCAATGGCACATGGTTTTCCAGCAGCATCAGCACGTCCCAGTTTCTCACAGGAAGCAATGGGACCCTGACCATCTACAGTCCCAGGAGAGACCAAGCCGGGCGGTACCGCTGTGCTGCCCGGAACCAGGTTGGCTATATTGAAAAGCTGATCATCCTGGAGGTTGCCCAGAAGCCCAATATCCTCACCCACCCCGTGGGGCTGGTGAAGGGCGTCAGCGGGGAGCCGCTGTCCCTTCACTGCCTGGCCGAGGGGAGCCCCAAGCCCAGCACCATGTGGACGCTGCCGGGGGGCCGCGTGCTGGACCGGCCGCAGGTCAGCGGGAGGTTCCTGCTGCTGGAGAACGGCACCCTGGTCATCCGGGCGGCCGCCGCCCACGACGGGGGCACTTACGTGTGCAGGGCCCGCAACGACGCCGGCGACTCCTCCGTGAGCGTTGCCGTGGCCGTGGCCGCCCACGCCCCGCGCATCACGGGCAGGCCCCCGCCCGCCCTGCACACCGTGCCGGGGGCGGCCCTGCAGCTCCACTGCACCGCCCTGGGGATACCCAAACCGGACATCACCTGGGAGTTACCTGACCGCTCCACGCTCTCCACAGCTCACCAGGGCCGAGGGTCTGGGGGTGAGCTGCTGCACCCCACGGGGACTTTGTTCCTCCAGAATCCCCGACCCTCCAATTCCGGCATGTACAAGTGCACGGCCAGGAACCCCCTTGGCAGTGACTTCGCAGTAACATATGTCCACGTCATCTGAAGTCAGACGTGCAGCAGGAATGATGGTGAACACGGGCTGCAGCTGGACTGAGGTCATCCTTGGAATGAGTTTAATCAAAGGCATCCAGAGGCACCGAGTGCCTGGAAAACATTTACAGTGTTCAGTCTGCAGTGACTGGGCAAAAGGAGAGAGGAAGGGGAAAATTAGCTCTAGCATTGTTAGCTAGCATTGCTTCTCTCCATGTTCAAGGGATTTAAATTAAAGCAAACTCTGCCAGCAAACATAGACTATCAAACACAATTTACTCTCTGGAAATGTACACAGAGAGCTCCTGTATGGACAGACTTTTTCAGTACTGCCCACCCGGTATGATTGTCATAAGCACAGATCATAGAGAACAAGAACATCTGGGAACTAAAGAGAAGGTTTATTGGGATGCAGATCACCTTCTTAATGTGTTTTAATATTTAGTATATTTTTTAAATAAATATTTCATGGTGAAACAAGTAGTGAAGTATTTTTAACAGGATAGCTCTGCTTGCCACAGTCTTTTCTGCAGAGCTGTGGTATGACACAGGCCAGCTTTGGACTCAGTTTGGAACAAGAGAGGGAGCTCTGCTCAGCACTGTTAAGCCATTGCACACAGACTGGGTGTAGAACCACTGCAGCTCGGCATCATTTTCTTATTGCTACAAAAGCATTTTTTTAAAGTTTCTCACTAGAAAACAATTGCTTGAATTTGTGACTCAATTTAGAATTGTGATTCCTCAGTTCAGCAGCCACACAGGCCTAAAAAGGAACTTCTGTACCTGATGGGAAAATCCCTTTGTGATGGTAGGAAATGGTTACCTGCCCATTTCACACTGGCCAATCTCAGAGTGGACTGCTCAAATCAATTTTTAAAATATTTAAGCCTGTAACTAAGGTTCAGAGTTTCTTATTTTCTTCCTAAGAAATACATTAATGCATGACAGAGGGCTCAAAATACACACACAAATTCCCCTCTTAAATTTGGGAATCTATGTGTGGTCAGGGCACAAAGGGTTCAGTGAATCCATCCTTGACATCAGCCACACAGAGTCAGTATTCCCTTGTTCCCTCCTTCCACAGCACTGATGGATTGGTGGCCACAGAGGGGTTGGATGACGTGAATCTCAACAGTTAATCTCTGTAATAGCTTAAGCTACTAAAAAGAGCAGTAAATATCCTTTAAAAAAACGAACAGAAGTAACTTTTACATGAATGAGACTCAACTGTTGTAAAAGCCAATCAAAATCTACAGATTTCCATGTAGTGAGTTATAGTTATATTACATATATACGATGTATACAAGATATAGATATACTATGCATCATTAGCTGGCTGTGCTGGCCCAGGCCCTCTGAAGCATGTGAGGTGCAGCCTTTCCCCTCCCCACACAACACCTGGCTATGACACCATCCATAGCCTCCTTGTATGGTCAGTTAAGCAAACTGAGTTAGTGAAAAATAGGGAAAAAATATTCCCAGAGTATTTTAAATGCCCTTCAAGTTCCACTTTCAAAATGAATGCATTAAAAAAAACCAATCATATAGAATAGCTCCTAAATGACATAAAGTAATAATAAATTTATTCTGGTTTTTCACCTCCAGTATGGGCAAAATTATGATCTGTTTGCACAGGTTTGAATAACAGTGACTTGTTTGTGGTGATTTTGGTTGATAATTTGCCTGTGGATTTGTACTCACTGATGATGCAGTGCCTCGTGCCAGCCATCGATTCCCACCTGGGGTTGGGAATTCCTGCCGTGCCCCGCTGGTACTGACACAGGTGACAGAACAACTCCTCCAGGGAAAGGAGGATCATCCAAAGGCTGTTGGCTCCAGGACAGCTGAACCTCCGGGAAGGACTCGGGGGCTCTGCCACACTCACGCTGGGAGGGCTGGGATGGGACCAGTCCCTGCTGGCATGGGGGAGACACGGGGGGTCACCTCCCACCAGGCCCCACCAGGACTCAGAGATTCCCTACGGGAATGGAGCAAAGCCCCCCTGGAGCACTCAGTCCCCATCACCCCGGGACCATCCCCTGAGAGCTTCGGATGACAGACCCCAGATGAGAACAGTCACTTCCAGAAGGTTTATTAACGTGACATTGTGGCTTTTAATATAAACTTTAAGAAGTTCTAATACAAGCAATAAACCCACTTCAGCACCTTCTTACCACAATAAGAGCAAGAGGAATTGGTACTTTAAACAAAGAACTTTATAAAGTGCATGTGAAAATCACAGTCAAATAAACACGATTTGAACTGATGCTTGTTCTACCAACAAAGAAAGAGGTGAACATTTTAATGAACAAATTAACTTCTATGCCAAAATCTGAAGTGCCTTTCAGTTCAGTAGTTTGGTCCAGTGCAGTTCTTTTTTTTTTCCCAAAAAAAAAAAAAAGGTTTCCCCCACAAATAAATAAATAAATCCAGCATTCTTTGTCCTCTTTAAAAGTAACAGGACCTAAAAAGCACCAAATTCATAAAATCTGCGATAACAAATATGCCCACAAGTCCATACACTGAAATCTAGTTAAATGCAAAAATAACCCCAAACCCACCTTGTTACATATTCACATCAATTCAGCACAAAAAATAATGATGGAAATAAGAAGAGAGCTCAAGTCTGCTGTCTAACCATGAGCAGTACATTGAATTTCCAGAGTCCCGTTCCTCAGTGCAAAGGTCCCCTGGGGCCCCCCCAGCCACGGTCAGAAGTGGGGTAACCTTGCTGTGGCTGGTTACCTGGTGGAGGAAGCAAAGGGGGTGACTGTACCAAAATACGGAAAAACACCTGTATTTGCTGCAGCAGTGGCAAAAAACAGGCCACACACCCCTCCTCCCCTGAGGCCAGAGGCACTCACTGCCCTGGGGACCTTTCCTGCGGAGGGTGAGGGGGCCCAGCCCCAGTCCTGTGTGGGGGTGACAGGACCACCCCATGGGCTGCCCCAAACCCAGGGCTTTGGTGTCACGTCAGGACGGGGACAGGTACCCACTGCCAGTGGGTGAACGACCTCCGTGTACATCTGGTAGCAGGTGAATAGGCAGGAGATCTCCAGAAAGGTAATTTCGTGTTCAAACACACATTTCCACAGTCTGTGCACACACTTACTGGAGAGCTGCTTCTGGAGCTGCCGGACCAGCGCCGCCGTCTGCTGCTGCTGCGGGGTCTGCTGCAGGCCCGGCCTGGGGAACTGCAACGGGAACAGCCAAGGTGAAGGGACCCACACGGTGCCCCTGCCACGGCAGGAACCACAGGGTGCTGGGCTGGTGCCACCCCGGCACAGGGGCCAGGGCGTGGGGAGGGCAGCGAGGGCAGGTGGGTGTCCTGGTTGGGGTTTAACAGCACAGCAAGGACACAGGGAGCACCCTCAGAGCTCACAGAACATCTGTTCTCTGCCTGCCCTGAAACCTCACACTGTTCAGCCTGGGGAAGAGAAGGCTTTGGGGAGCCCTCACTGGCCATGGCCATGGCATTAGGCACAATGTGATGAGCACCCCAAACCCAGCCTCTATCACCCATCTCTGACTCACCCTCAGGTCTCTCAGCTCAACAGGTCTGCCTCCTAAATCCCAATTTTTGTTTTTCTCATTAGGTCTAGTGCAAATGCACATGCTTCTAATTTTAATTAAGTGATTCTCCTGCACAGGGATACATGATGCAGTTTGGAAACCTGAGGTGCTGAATAAAATTTGAGTAATCCCATACCTTAATAACTCTGTGGGCGCTGCAGAAACCGCCCGAGCTTTGCTCAGCAAAACCTTGTGCTTACTGAAGGCAGTTTCAGCATTTTACAAGACTTCAGCATCTTTTCCCTTTCTGAAACCAAATCCTTCACTTAAAATATGTTGTGTAATCTCCTGGCTACCAGGCCATAGTAAGTGCTAGGTTAGTCAAAGGTATTAGCCACCACACCGGGGTTTTTGGGAACACAAACCCAACCCACAGCACCTTCTGCTGTGCAGATGTTGGCAGAGGAGCCTGTGCTGAGCAGGTGCCCATTGCTGTGACACTCTCCCAGCAGTTTGTTCAAGATATAAAACCTATTAAGAAAAACTCAAAAATGGATGAAAATTATCTAAGATTAATGCTTTTAAACTTGGAGGCTGCAATTTCACCATTACTGTATTTTTTCTACTTTTCTAGTTATCCTCACCTACCCTAAATGTGTTTGGAAAAACTGTGGAAAAAAAGGGAACAAGCATAATGAGATTGTAAATTCAGTAGATGTGTCCAGAAAAATTACTTGGTAGTGATTGGGTCAAATCATTCCCTAAACTATCAAGGGCTCCAATCAAGCAGAAAGTTGTGTCTCAAAAGTAATTCAGTTTGTGCAGCTGTCTTCATGCAGCTCTGGTTTATGACTAACTATATAATTTAAAAGTATCTTCAAAAAATAAACCCCATTTTTCCCCTAGCCTGTTAGCAGTACATCCCAAAAATCCAAGGTGGGAACAGGCACCTGTGATGGGACACGGCAGGGGCCGGAGCTCAGCCGTGGTGGAGCTGCCAGGGCACGGGGCTGCTCCACAAACACAGCACAAGCACGAGGGGCAGTGCCAACCATCAGCACCTCACGTGGCCAAGGGAAGGCTTCCTCGTGCACAAGTGACAGAGCCCACCCTGTCCCTCCCCACACCCCCCAAAACACCCCGAACACTCTGCTCACCAGCGGCTGCTGTGCCTGCAGGGGCTGGAGTCCAAGAGCCAGCTGCTCCTGCTGCTGCACCTGAGAGAAGGTGGGCACTGAACAACAGGGACATGGCCCACACTGTCTCGGGGACTCGCCTCCAAATTAAAAAATATCACCAAACCAGAATAGAGGAGATGGGCCAGACCTGCGAGAGGCCCTTTGGTTTAATGTCACTGACATTGTAAGGCCAGACAGGGAGCACACAACCACCACCTCTGCCCAGCACATCCAGCCAGGCCATTCTCAAAGCTACCTTCTCCAGGGGTATTCCCTAATCCAGAAAATCCAGGTACAGAGTTTTACACGTATGTCCAGAGCTCCCTTCTGGAAGTCCCAAAAGTAAACAATGAATGACTGCACTCAGGGAAAGGCAGGTGGGGTTTGTAGCACCAAGCTCTGGAGTTTCAGACTCGAAGACCTGTGCGAGCGAGTGTGTAACGCTCTCACTGACACAGTGATGCTCACACCCTCTACTCTGTCACAGCCCCTGCTCTGTCACAGCCCCTGCTCTGTCACAGCCCCTGCTCTGTCACAGCCCAGCCCTCACCTGGAAGAGCCCCTGCTGCCTCTGCCTGCCCGGCTCCAGCGGCTGCCCTGTGCTCAGCCCAGGGTGTGGCCCCACGGCCAAGGCGCCGTCCAGTCCCCCTCCAACCAGGGAACCCGTTTGCAAAGGCTGATGGCTCAGTCTGGTGGGGAAAAAATGACAGATTAAACTTCATTTACAGAGCACAATGGTCTGGGAGAACTCGACTGTAGCTGCGACATCAGACTTCCATAGATTTCAAAGCTGTTCCATCATACATTGCACAATAAACCGTGCCATACTATTGCCCAGTAACTGACAGAGGCAATAACACCTTCCCCTGAACAGGAGCAGACCCAAGCATTCAGCTCTTGCTTGTCTAGGAACAGTGATGAGTTTCTACATCCCAAGCAATTCCACATAAAGACTAAAATATTTTCCAGCCCAAAACATCTCAGTGTTCCATCACCATAATTGAAAATGAGCTATCACAAGTGGACTTTTTACTTTCTAAAATACTGGAAAACCCTGAAATTAATAGTCCTTTTCTAGAATACTGAAAGATGTTAACTATGTCATCAATTTAGCTTAGCTGGTTAGCTCAGCACAGACAAGGCAATCCAGGCCAGTAGCTTCATTCCTAACACAAGGCACCCTGGAGGTTTGCACACAAGGCTGTCAATTGAGCCAAGGCCAAACTTTTTGAAGACATGCAAGCATACTCAAAGCTGTGAATACTCTTAAACTTGCAAGAACTTAGAAGAAGTTAAGGAATCAGTGATTATTGCAGAATATACAGTAAGGTTCACAGCTCCTGAAACAGTGATTTCATTAAACTAAACCAGGGGTTGAGGGAGAATTGCACAGCTCCATACAGGACAAATCCATATTCTGCTTATGACAACATAGCTGGACTGTTAGTTGGACTGCACCAGGCTGTTAGAAAAGAAATCTGAATCAAGGCTGTGATTGGAAACTCCAGTTCTCCACTCTGCCAGCTCCATGACACTCCCTTTGACAGATTTCTTTCCTGCTTCACTTGCCTTCTGTTTGGTCACATTTCTTTACCAATGAATTTTTCCTGTTTCTCATAGGCACTGCAACTCAGCTGTGCTTCTCAACTGAAGGCAATCCCATCTACTCAGGCTTAGCAAAATTCATTTGCCTCTTTCTAGTTGAATTACCAGGTTGGTCTTGTGCTTTCTTGACTACAGACTCTTTGGCAAACCTAGAATATTGATTTTTTAATACCACACACGTGTTTGCATAATATGGATTCCAGATCTGTGTGTGTGGGGAAATAGGATCCAACAGCCGTTTTTAAATGAATTTCTATATTCTACAACCACACAGGACAGCTGGACTAAAAGGTGTGCCAAGATCAACTTGAAATCAAAGTTAAATGAGGGAAAATCACAGGGAAATTGGAGAGAAAGGCATCTGTATTGCTAATTAGATGTGGTGTTAACCTCATTTTGGTCAATGAGCAACCTGAGCAACCTGGTCTAGTGGAAGGCATCCCTGCCACTGCAGGGATTGGAACTGGATGGTCCTTAAGATCCCTTCCAACCCAAACCATTCTGATTCTATGATTCTATTATTAACAGACTTTATTCTAACCCCGGCTCTCCCCACCCTGTTCCCGGGGTTCCCGCTCACCGCGGGGCTCCGGCGGGGCCGTAGGTGTGCGGCTGCTGCGGGAGGTACGCGGGGTGCCGGTCCTGCCGCAGCTCCATCAGCGCGGGGCAGCCGGGGGACAGCCCCACAACGGGGGACAGCCCCACGACGGGGGACAGCCCCACAACGGGGGACAGCCCCACGACGGGGGACAGCCCCACGACGGGCTGCTGCTGCTGCTGCGCCGGCACCGCGCTGCCGAACAGGGTGTATCCGTGGGGAAGGCTCTGCAGAGAACGACACGAGTGACTGCACCGGGCCGGGGGGAACGGCCCCGCTGCAGGAGAGGCGGCCTCGCCGAGGAGCCGGAGCCCGGAGATCCAGAGGCAACTCAGCGAGAGCTGCAGTGCTGTCCCCACACACCGACCCACCTGTCCCCCACACTGGTGGGACCCCCCTCTGTCTGCGGGTTCAGGCAGCTGACACGCGGCCACACGTGGTCACTCGCTGTCACACGTGGTCACTCACTGTCACACACAGCCATATGTGCAGGTTGGAACCCCCACTGTACTGCCTTCCCAAGAGGTGCTGAGCAGGAACAGGACTCTGCTCCAAAACTCCATCTCTATTTTCCTCATATCCCCCCAAAATCCCGAGTACCAGAATAACCATGACATAATAGAGTTACTGCTATCATCTCACCAAAAACTGGCCAGATTTCCAGCTTAACACTGAAATATGCTTATTCCCAGCAACAACATCAGGAAAACCTGGGAAGTGGTCACACCAAAAACGTTCATGAGCCACCAGACGTGGAGGCCATGAGCATCCCAGGAGGAGGCCTCGCTGGTGCCCCCAGCCACAGGCAGAGGCACACCCCAGGCACAGGGAGCAGGCTGGGGAAGGGTGCCCTGTTTATCAGCATTCCCATGCAGGGGCTCCCAGGATGAGGCAGTACCTGTGCCTGTTGCAGCCCCGAGTACTGAGGGAGCTGGGACGGGGGTCGAGCCTGCGGAGCGAAAACTGCAGCTTGGTCCATCGGCTGGCCCTGCAAGACACAGCCATCAGATACAACCCCTTGAACAAGTCTGGCTCTGGACACAAACCCCACCAAGTTGTGCCCTAAAGAATCATGGAGTGACGACCATTTCCTTCAGGACAGCAAGGCTGCTCAGTGCAAGAGCTCTAAATGTGGAGAGGACCCCTCACCCTGCACAGGACACCACTCATTCTATACAGAATACTCAACGATTTTTAACAAGTCATATTGTCGAAGACCTCGCACCACAACTATTCGTTTCCAAGAGTACAGGTCTAAAGAGCAGAGTCCCTCTAGATGGATTCTACAGAACTGTCCCCACCACTGCCAGGGATTTCAAGCTGGCAATAATTTTTCCAATAAAACTATTGTCACTCAGCTGCAATTTAAGCACTTCAGAGGCCTTTGCATGGATCACAGCAGGAAATCAGAGAGAGATGAGAAGGATAATGAGAAGCTGTAACAAAATAGAGACAGCTGGCAGAATGACAAGGATATTGCTGAAATTATGAACTATTTTGAGCAAAGAGGGCATGGCACAGAGTTTGGAGCAAGACAGCAAAAGGGCAAGGTACTATATACTGCAGTGGGGTAAGAAAGGATACAGAAAGGCTTGGGAGTAAAGACAAAGTTATTGGATTTACCACCAGCTACTGCACACACAGTGCTGGTTCTTTAGGATCCAAACCCCAACTGCCTGTGCTTACACCATCAGTCTCAAATCAGCCTGTCTGTAACCACAGTGAGAACCAGCTCAGGCTCCCAGGGGCACTGCACAAGAGCTGTGTGTGGTCTGGCACCCAGCCCCTGTACCCTGCAGCAATACAGATATTCCTGGGCAACACAGGCACCTGTGTGCACACAGGGACAGGCACAGCTCTGCTGGGCTCCCTGGGCACTCACTGTGCACTCACTGGCAGCTTGGTGGCACCTGGTGCCTGTGATCCTCTGAGAGCCTCGGTGACACAACAGGGAACAAGGGCGGCATCAAGGGGCAGGAGCAAACCCTGAGTTTATGGAACACAGGAAAAATAAAGGGACTAAGACATCAAATGACATTTAAAGGCAGTTGGCCCTGCTAGACTAATATTTGGGGAACTGCTGTAACCATGAGCTGGCTCCCCCCTGTAAGCCAGGCAGGGCACACAGCCCAACAGGGGCAAACCCAGTGTGCTGCTCCTCTGACCGAGGGCTTGGACAAACCTGCTGGAGAGCCCGTGCCTGCACCTGCTGCCGCAGGAGCTGCTGCTGCTCTTCCTGCAGGAGCTTCCTCTGGAGCAGCTGCTGCTGGGGTGGGATCCCAGGGACCGAGGGCGGCTGCATCCCGGAGCCCGAGCGCCGCTGCAGCATGTTGGACAGAGCTTGCTTCGTGTTCACTGGCACAAAGGAGCCTGTTGAGTCCACCCCGGAACCACCTGAAAACCACCCAAAACACGGATGTATCCTCTGCCTTCCCTAAGAGCATCGCTGGTACAGAGCACTGCTAATCCAGCAGCTCTACACAACCATGATAAACACATCTCTGCAAAGGCAAAGTCTGGACTAAACCACATTTCTGGCCTGAAAATTTAATGGGAAAAGTAATTGAAGACTGCCACTTGCAAATGAGAATGAAAAGTACAAAGCCTATGGACTGCTGTATGTTCTATGCCACACAAAACATCTCACTATTACCACTGAACAAAAGTTGCATGTCAGATCCAAAGCATGATATGAACAGCTTAATATGTCAAGCTAATTTTATAATGAGATGGTAGCACTCTCTGCTATTTGATAAAAATCACGTATCTTTCCATCAGACTTACAAAGGTGATCTTACACATCTGTTCTCAAAAGCAGCATTTCCTTGAACTTTTTAGCCACTTTCTGGTATATTCTGAAGACTTTTAAACAGTTAAAATACAGAGTAGTTGTATTTGGAGCTTCAGAAAAAAAATATTTAACATTTATAACTGGAAAAAAAATTGTTAACTTCTCCTGCATAATTTTGGAGAAGCCTTGATAGTGTTTCTCAAATCATAACAAACTGCTGCCCTCTGGAGCCAGTAAATCCTTATAAAACTGTAACTCATTAACTGGAAGAAACAAGACAATCCTATGCAAAATTAAGCACATATCAGAAATGCTGGAAAAAATGTGAGCCCATATCTAGCAGATGGTAAATTAGCCACCACGGCTCTTGGTATTAATCAAAAAAGAAAACCCACAGGACTTTTGTTCTTTCAATCGTCCCTCTCTTGTGTCACCCCACCAGCTCTCTTACACTGCCCCCACAGGAACTCCTTGTGGCTCATGTGCCCAGAAAGTTCAACACCTTCACAGAGACAGAGCTACAACTGAGGGCAGCAAAGCCCTTCGAGAACCCTCGGCTGCTGAAGGAATCACCCCAACGGCACCGGCGGCACAGCCCGTGCCAGAGAGAGGGAGAAGCAGAGAGAGGGAGAACCAGAACGTGTCCCAGGCGGGGTTTATCCCAGGCCACCCGCAGGGCTGTGCCCTCGGAGCCGCCCGTACCTGGAGCCAGGGGCTGGCCCTGCAGGAAGAAGCCGGGCTGCAGGGGGGGCCCCCCCAGGCTGTACCCCCACAGGGCCGGGGGGGCTGCGTGAGCCATCGGCGGCGGGGAGCAGGAGGGAGGCACTCTGTACAGGCTGGGCCGGGGGTAGTCCTTAAAACACACACAAAAGGCAATGTTACTGACACTCACCCCTTACTAACTCATAAATAATGCTGATTTTCCTACTGAATTATTGAAGGACAGAGACAGTTCCTTTGTCATTGGCAGTGATGTAAAAACAAGATGAAGTCTGGTGATTCCTACGGACAGCTCCAGGCACACCCCAGCCAGGGGTGCTGATTAGCAGGTACCTTCTGCAGGCTATGGTCAGGTGGAGCACAAGGACAGCTCACTGTACCAGGATATAAGTAACAGCAAGAACTTCACTGAAACATCAAAAAGGCCAGAAAATTATCTTGAAATTACAGCGACTCAAACCACAACACTTGGACAAACCAGCTGGATGTTGAGGGAATACCAGCACATCCCTGGACAAACCAGCTGGGCACATCCACACCAGGGATGCCACACTGGCAGCAGTGTGGAGAGGCTGCAACCACACAGAACTCTGCTGCTGGAAACATACATCATCATTATTATTATTATCATTCAGGTGGTGCCAGACATGTTTTCAAACCCTTGTTCTAAGTGACTCTTCAGCTTAGGAACTCGCTACTCAAACCCCAATACAATGAAAAGGAAAGTATCTCAGAAACCAGACCAAACTGCACAGTAGAACAGTTTATCTGTGTGAAAGAGCCTTTTCCAAATTGGTTTCCATTTGAACAGGACCTGGGTTTAAACCAACAAGTTTGATCTCCTCCTGGCCATCTCCGTTCCCTCCCTTCACTGGGACTGACTCCTCCGGGTGCAGAACCATTTCCAAAGGCAGAACCAAACCACACCAGCTGCTCTGGGGAGGTGTTTCAGGTTCTGTGTGGCACCAACCACTCACCTCAGCCCTGGAGCTCGACTTTGACTTCCGCTTCCTGCCCTTTGCCTTCTTCTCGTCATCCGTGGCGTGTTTTCCCTGGTCCAAGAGCTCTCCCAGCTTTCTTTCTGGTTCCTGAGACACAGGTGTGGTGGGCTCTTCCTCCTCCTCCTCTGGAGGAAGGGGCAAGGGCTCGAGGTAGTAGCTGCGTGGTTTGGGTTTGGGGTGTGTGTGGTACAGCAGCAGGTGCTGCTGCTCCTCGTATTTGATCACCTTCCTGTCCACATGAACAGTCCCAAACCATGCCCAGGAGAGAGGGGCAGGGTTTTTGTGACCTTCAAATAAATCCCAAGGGGACACCTTTTGTTTGGATGACACCTGAAGACCCTGTTTCAGAAGCAAAGGGAAATCAAGATTTGAGAAAATTGAACAACAGACTTGTACATGATTGATTGAGTTAGAAAAATCCAGTAAGGATGTTTTCCCTCCACAAAATGCACCAAATGCACATGAGTGGGATTTTAACCTCTGTCCAAGGCTGCCATTAGAGGAAAGCAATTATATTTTTATAGGAGCATTTGCTTATAGCCATGCTAAAAACCTCAAGTTCCATCTATGATATTTTGGAGGAAAAGTCAAATATCTATCAAAAATCTGCTGATCAGAGAATACTCTTGCTAAAAGTTTACATATTCAAATAAGGGGAGGAATCCTAAGCACTATGTCACCAAACCCTACCTGCCAAGTCTGTAGAATGAAGAGCTCTACCCTAAGCTCTATCCTTCTCTTTTACATAAATTCACTTTAAAAAAATTATCCATGGACATGTCACCCACAGCTTCTCTGGTCAACCTGTGCCAACACCTCATCACTCACACAAGGAAGAATTCCTTCCCAGTATCCTATCTATCTCCCTGTCAGTGGGAAACCATTCCCCCTTGTCCTGGCAACTCCAGGCCCCTGTCCAAAGTCTCTCTCCCACCCTCTTGAGCCCCTTTAGGCACTGGAAGGGGCTGTAAGGTCTTCCTGGAGCCTTCTCTTCTCCAGGTTGAAATATCTGGAACAGAATTGCATCTGATACCGAACACCCTGTCACCTGCAACTCTTTTCAAAGGTGTTATTTGACAAGCCCAGCGTTCCTCAGTGCTGGCAGCACTGCCCACGGAAAGCCCATCTGTGTAAGGGCCCACACTGCTGGGGGACTGGGAGGGTGTCTCACAGCCTTCACCACCCTGCCCAGGAACACCTGCACTGCACAGGCTGTGCCTGCTCGCGCGGAATTCCTGAGCTTCCAGACCCAGGGAAAGGGAGGCCGGACAAACATTTGCTCTTGCCTGTTTCTTGTCAATGGAGTCAAAGCCCGCGACCTTGTTGCCCTTGGTGTCGATGAGGGACCCCGTGGGCTCACAGGCCACGATGTCACACGTCAGCCGGGGCAGCGGCAGCAGCTGCCGGACCCTGTCGATGCTCTCGGACCTCTTGTCCCCCAGCTCCTTCTGGGGAACAAACACACCCGTCAGCCAGACACGGGGGACAGGAGAGAACATGGCACTGCTTTCACTATTAGAAATGTCCAGTTTCTGCATGAATCATTTCCTTGTACTTTTATTAAATTTAAGCAAGTGGCTTTGCAAGGGTTTTTTTTGGGGTTTTCTCTTTGTTTAAAGAATGTAAGTTTTCTTTTCATCTCTTGTTTAAACACAGTGTAGAAAATACATAAAACAAAATTAGTATATCAAATGTAAATAAAAGCAACTGAGTGTCTTGCAGAGTCCCCAATTTTAATTGAATATTAAGAAAATCCTAGAAGTATCTTCCCACCTCCACACTCCTGTATTTGTATTTTCTTTTTTTTCTCCTTTTTATGACTAGGTATGTTTTAGTCTCTCCTGTATTTCCAAGAGGCCTTTCCAGACACTAGGAATGACATGATTAAAAGATGAGGGCAGACAGCAATTCAAAGGAAATGTTGAAAATGAGACATGACCCTTACTTTTAATTTTTTCACTAAATTCATGTAAGCCCTTTTGTTCTCCTCAGGCCCTCCTTGGGAGGCACTGGACAGGTCCGAGGCGAGTGTCCCATTGATGAGGACCCCCAGCATGTCCAACACAGTCGTGAACAATTCCCTGGGAGCAAAAGCAAGCGTTACCCTGAGGAACCACAACTGCCAGGAGATCCAGGCACAGATATTCATGGCAGAGGCCCCAGAGGAAGCTCTTGGCCAGGCTGGGTTTCTCGGGGCTTTCTGTACACACACACACCCTTGAGCTCACATTCCTGAGCCCCACTGTACACATGAGGTGGACACAAATCTCATCCTAAACCCCAGCTCAGAGCCACAGACAGTACAGACTGCCAACAGAGGCATCAGGAATTACAGACTCAGGGGAGCACTCAGGCATGGGATAGGTAAGGAAGGGTGTGAATGGCACCTCCAAGGCTTTCCCAAATGGAGGTACCCCTACCCCAGGCCAGCACAGAGCCCTAAACCCCACTCAAGCAGTAACTCAAGGATAAAAAACTGTAACAATAACCCACATGTAACCTAAACTTAAAGGCCTAAGGACACAAATTAGCTGTTTGAACAGTGCAGACATACTTGTTGGTCTGCAGATCCACAGTCCCTGAGGTGATGATCTGGAGGAGCAGAAGGGCCCAGTCTGTGGTCCACTGGGTGCTCCTCTGCACTGTGTCAAACATGTCACCCACCTGCAAAACAACAGAGCAGGCAGCAAGGCTCTGCGTGGCTCAGAGCAGCTCCCCCTGGCTCCCTTGGCTTCCTCTGGTGCACGGATCCCTTAGGAATAAACAGCTGCCCCGTCCCCCCGGGAGCTGGATACTCTGGAGCTCCTTGCTCCTTACCACCTCCTCCAGAGTAGCTGCTGCATCTTTTCATAACATCAGGATAACCATGAGTTTTTGTTACCAGGTTGAGGCGCAGCTGCAGGGCTTCGTGCATCATCTGCCTGGCTTTGACATCGTCCTGGTACCGTTCCTCCCTCCAGTTACTGAGGATCTAAGAAAAAGCATTGGATTAAGGTTGCTTTCCTCCTGTAATGTTCTCCCTTTAAGCATTTGTGACCATTATCCATCAGGAATCATAAAAGACCTTTTTATCCTCTTGCCTGTTTAAGGCTTTGAGCAGATTTAACAAAGTGGTGGGAGGAAAAAGTTAATTTGTGAAGAGCTGATGATCTGCTGTCAGTGGTGTGACTGCATCTTCCTGTTGCAGAAAAAAAAAAATCAGCTTTGATATGCATTTCTTAACAATATTGTTTGAAACAGCCTATTTCACCACAGGTAAGTCAAGAGATCTCTTGCACTGGATGCAGCTTCTCAGTGGGATCTCTGGATGAGAAACAACCAGAAGCTCAAGGAACCTGGACCAGCTGCATTTCAGAGGAGAACCCTCACAGTGAAAGGAAAGCCCAAGCAGCAGAAACTGAGGGGAAAAAAACATCAAAGGAATGAATTTCCCCAGGATGTGGACCTGTGTTGTAGCCTGACCTGAGCCAAGGGGCAATATGGGAAAAAAAGTCATACAGGTACCAATTCTCACTGTCACAGCAGGTCACAGAAACTGAAGTCAGAGAAAGGAGACGTGACCCACTGGTCTGGGCACTGGACATGTTCAGTTCAAAGGCAGCCTGGAGTTGCTGCTGGAGGCTGGAGTGTGAGCTGGGTGGAAGCAGGAACTCTGGAGCAGGATGAGCAGAGGCTGTGAGTAAGCACAAGAAACCCAAAGCAGAGCTGCAGGCAGTGGCCAGGCTGGGACCAGGAACAGTGCTTTTTAAAATATGAAATCTCAATCTGTGTCAGCTGAAGAAGGTGACGAGTTTTCCCAAGAAGGACACCTTCAAACTTATAAAAACTCTTTAGGATCAAGATAGGGACTGGGAAGATTGTTCCTCTCAGGACTAACTCCCTTATTGTTTTTCCTGGAAAGAACTGAAATCAGACTCCAGTTCATTGTATTTCTCTGTAATAAATTTAGAAAAAAAGATGTATTCACATTCAAAAAAGGAACAAACACCTCCCCACTCCCCCCTCCTTGGATTGCTTTTTGGCACACCACTGCACTGTAATTTTCTTAGTTTTACACCATCATATACACATAAAACTGCTGACACACACACCCCTAACAAAGGTACTCATGGTTCTGTGCTTGTTTTACCTGAGTAACTTGATTCTGCAGGGATGTGAGAAGCCCTTCCCGTTGCTCATCCTGTCCCTTAAGGCAAGTGAGTACCAGTGACAGGAAAGGCTGCTGGCTCAGCAGGGACATGCTTTAGGAGAAGCAAACACAGCACTGCATTAGTGAAGTTATTTTGATACTTCCCATCTCGCTCCCTTCCTGTTTTGTCTACGCTTTCTCCCCTGAAGTGGCACTGCTGCATCTATGTCTGCTTCTATTTTAGTCAATAAAGTCTTGCCAGAGGAACTAAAGACCATGCCCCAGGAAGGCAGAGCCCCAGCCAGCCCAGATACACATGTTGTTACTGAGACCCCTGGCTCAGGGGGCCCTGAGTGACCAAGAACTGCCCACACACCTGAAGGCCTGACTCAAGAACAGGGCAGGTTATTTAAGACTACTTTGATTAACCAGGGACAACATTTTAACAGAGATAAGACAGCGAAAGTTTCTAATCCATGCTTCTGGTCTGAAGTGAACCCCAAGGAAGTTTCCCCTAGGAGCTCTGATTAGAACAAGAGCTGCCTGAATTGGTCTAAAATTCCAACGTGGGCTTAATTCAGTGGAACTTCTACCATAACCCCAAGGAAGTGCAAAAACATTACAGGCACCATGGAAGAATGTTTTACTGAAGGAAAATCAATAACCATTTAGTCAAAATTCTCACATGTTTTGGCAAGTTAGAGATGAGCTTAAGCTCAATTCCCAAGAGGAAGCAAGTGAAGTGACAATGGTGTGATCTTAACGCGAGCAAAGAGGCCTAATGCCACGTGAGGGAAGAGACAACAAGTGCTCTACCTGTTGCTTTACATCCCTAACATTTCCCATCACTGAGCTGCAGCACAGCCCCTGGCAGATGGGTTACAAAGCTTCTACATTTCCTCTTTTGGAACCAATGGTATTCCTTCAGCCCAACTGACACCTGAACCCTTGGAGTTGACAAAATTTTGAGTCCCCAGTAAACTCCTCCCTCACAAACACGGTTTAGCTCTGTCTGCAGGGGTTCCCCAAGGTCATACCTTTTTTGTTTCTGTCTATCTCTTTCCTTCTTAGAAGATGACCCCAAATGCTGCCCTTTCTCCAGCTCCTCTCCCGCAGCTTTCAAGACCCTCCCTTGAACCGAGGTGGGCAGTTTGGCAATCAGGGGGGCCACCAGCCACACTCCTCGCCTCTCAGAGGAACTAGGAGCAGAACAAACTTATTTCAGTCAAAATATGCAGGCAGTTTTGCAGCCACTATGAACTGTTACAAGACTGAACTGCTTCAATAAAGCAGTGGCACGGTACATCTGGGGTAACTAGTGAGGACTGAGCAGTCACAATTTCTGGTGTCCAGAAATTTCAAGAATAGCAACTACATTTATTGTCAAACAAAAGTAAATAGAAGGAACCTTCAGATAACTGTTTCTGTGCATTCCTGGTTCAAGTACAACACAGTCTAGGCAATCTACACACAGTTAAGCATCATGTTGGCTAGAAGAATTAAAAAGGTGCTACAAAAAATACCTTAGGAATGTCTTTTTACCATTCTGTCTTGTATTACTCGTGTCAGCATTTCCAACAGAGTTTGGACTGAAGAGGCCTATACCAGAGTTAGAAGAGTTATTGTTTAGCTCAGCGGATTGCTGAAACACCTCTATTGTCGCCTTTGCGATATTATCCAACAAGCTGTTCATTTCAGCCACAGCCCCAGAACCCTACAGTGAAACACAAGTACACTAGCACATTCATGGCATGTTTGCTCATGGACTACCTTAAAATTTAACATACTTTTTTGCATTAAATATTCAGATAAGGAAGTTTGAAAACCAATACTCACGGGCTCCTTCGTGCACTGTTTGATCATCAGCTGCAGCTCCAGCCACGACTGCCGCAGAGTCCACTGGTCTAAGTTCTAGGGGAGAATTAACATCACACATGTTAATTGTTAATGATATTAACATTAAAGTCAACATTTTACAGGTCTGAAGGAATGGATCTCATACTTGAACACATCACGTGCAGAAGTCTCATCTTATAAGCAGACCATCACAATCACTGATCTTTCTAATACTCTAATGACACACCAAAACATCAGAGCATTAAAGAACATGCACTTCCACACCTTTCAGCTAACACCATTCCTCGGTACTTTTAACCTCACAGCTTTTCTGAATAAGAATCTCATTCTCTGCAAAATCTGAATTTAGTTAAATGTAAATACAGAAAACGTAGTTCTCTCTTTCATTGGTAATTCCACCAATCCATAGCATTGCCATCCAAGTGGATAGGTCTGAATTTGGCATGAGGCCATCTAGACATGATTTTTTTTTGGAGGACATTGACCCGTATTTGTCCTGGTCCAGATATTGCTGGATTTTTCACAGGGCTATTCACAGGGCTATTCACAGAAAATCCATTTTGCAGTTTAGGAAATGAACTGTCCCTAATGCAGCTGAATATGAAGACAAGGTCAGCTTGGGACTGTCTGTGAAGGCATCTGAGCCTTTCCAATGGAGCAGGAGTGACTGTCAGCCCAGTACTGTCCCAGAGCCCCCCTGGGACAGCAGGAACCCCCTCCTGAGCAGCCCTGAGAGCGGCTCCCAAGTCCTGGCGAAGGGTGTGCTGCTCCTCCCTGACTCGGGATCAGAGGGAACGAGACACCCTGAGTCACACCACAAACCTTCCCTACAGAGACTGCAGGTCCTGAGCACCCAGAACCTTTAAAGAATAATCTAATACTTGGCTGCACCAGCAGCTGCAAATGAGTGTCCCTGGGTGGTGCTGCTGGCACTGCCCCAGCCCCTCACCTGAAGGATGCGCTTGATGTGCTGCCGCTGAGGGTTGTCACCCTCGGGGCACTCCTTAATGCCATGAGGATAACAGATAAGCTGAAGGAGTTTCTGTGCTTGTCTGTTTGAGAGAACGGGATCCAAAATAAGATCTTTGTCAGTGCACAGCCTCTCAGGTTCTTTCAAACAGTGCTCTCCGACCCACTCCTGTAAGGAGTCAAAGGACAGATTCAGCAGAGTTTCAAGGCAATACTCACTTTTGGTAAGCTGAACAGAAAAGTGATTGTTTCATATGCAAAACTTGCACTGAACTATGGCTCATGCCACATGTGAGATTAGCAATGTCTTCTGTCACTCAGAACCACCCATCTAAGACTGTTAACAGGTTTTCCAAAATTAATTTCTTCTGTACTTTGAGAGCAACTTTGCAATAACACAAATGCTACTGTAAAAGCCCTTTAAGCAGAAGGCTGATAGAGTGGTCCTTCTGTCTTCCCAAAGTACTTGAGATTGAGGTAGGAAAAACACCTCAGTTCTGAGAGTGCAGGGGGATGTTAGCAGCTAACTAAAGCATTTTTTAACCCAAATAACTCACTACTCCATGCATAAATTGTCCACATCAGGAAACTCCAACAGAACACAAATGCTGACATACTCCAGCACTAATTTTGCACCAAAATAGATGTTACACTTTTCAAATAAACAAAGCTCTTTCCCCAAATGAGGATGGAGGAGCAGTTTTGGGGCTTTACCTGCTGGCAGATGGTTCTGAGCACGTATCTCGCGTACTCGCTCAGACTGGCGGTTTCCATGGAAACAGTTTTTCTGCAGGATTTCAAAGCATGAGAGGAACCCCAGATTTCCTCCTCATTGAGCTCATCTAAGAAGCCTCTCACATGAAACTCTTCACTCTTCAAGGAGCTGACATTGTTGCTGCCAATTTCTGCATCACCTGTCCAGCAGAAGCACAGGGTGAACTCCCACCCCAGCCCCACACCCTCACCCCAGGGACAGAGGCCTTTGGGGCACCAGGAGCTGAGCAGCAGCGAGGCCATCACATCCAAAAGGGCAGCACTGGCTGACTCTGAACATCACCAAAGTACTGTCCTCTGGCTTCATGTTGCAAAGCATCTTTTTAATGGGTATTTTGGAAGTAGGAAAGGATTTATACAAATCAAACACAACTGTAGCCACCATGTGCTCAAAAGGAAAAGGTGAGTGAAAGGAACTGCTTTGGCAGGTAAGGAAGAGTTGAGTTATTAGGTCTTCTCAGATGCCCCTTTTCCAAGTCCTATCTCTTATTTTGATTTATTAATATTCTGTAGATCAAGAGACAAGTCTGACCCAGGGCCCCTCAGCCATTGAGTGACCCCTCAACCTTTCTATGAGCCCACATCTCTGTTCAGGAAGGATGAGAGGGAAGAACCTGGTAGGCAAATAATACAGTGAAGAGAGTGGAACCAAGGTCACATGAAGCTAAAGCCATCCCAGAAAGCTCTGATAAAACTGGAACAGCTTCCTCAGCACAGAACTGCAACAGCTACCATTTATCTGATGTTTTTCCTCAACAAAGCAAGTACAATTTTTAAAGTATTAATGCAGGGTGCCAACAACAGACCTCTCCAAATAGAATAGTTTGAGTCTATAGGAGGAGAAGTGCTGCAGTAAATGCACAATGTACCTAAACCTTCCCTTGTACTCCCTTGCACCAAACCAAACCATGTCTCTGCAGAGACAAAACCACAGGTGTTCACACCACACACAGTTAATGAAGAAAAATCCTAAATCTCAGCACTCTGAATAAATAGCAAGAGTACATAGATAATGGCCATAAACATTTTTCAATCTCTCTCTCCAATCCACCAGCCTGTCCCAGCTAGCTCTGCCTGTAACATCCTTCCCCAGTGCAGTCACATTATTAGGGGTCACAGGGGTTTTGAAGGTTCTGAGACACTGGCCAACAGACTGTCACAGTGGCACTCTGGCTGGAGGGACACCCTGTGGGCACAGCCACGGCTGGAACATCTTGGTTGTTTAACCAGACATTTACTGAGCTCCAAAAATACATCTCCCCAGAGGTCACAGGAACTTCAGCTGAACTGGAGCCAAACCAAAGCTCTGAGGCAGATACTCGTCTGGAAAACAACACCCACCCTTCATGGAGAGCTGCTCAAGGTGATGCTTTTACAACTTCCGCAACGGCAGACACTCGGGATTTGTGGTAAAACACAGAAAAAGGTGGGAAAACTTATCTGAGATCCTTTTTCCTCTCTATATGTGAGAGGGACTCGCCTGAGTTTGAATGTCCTGGCACTCAGTGGCAGAGGTCGGGGTCAACATCTGAAATAGTCACATCTGCTCAAAGCCTCTCTGCTGGGGCTGACTCACCAGGGAAAAATCTGTCTTTAACCTGGAGTCTGCACTCCCCACATGCTGCAGGAGCAGGGACAGCAGCCACATTCTTCCCTTGTCCTCAGGGTTTTCCCTCCCCAGGAGCATTCCCAGGGAAGGGAACTAGCACAAGCTGTTTTCCACCCAAACACTGGCACAAACACATCACACAGGACTGCACACTCTTACCAAGCATCAGAATTGCTTTCAAAACTGCAAACACAGCTCCCACTTCGATGCTGTTGTGAGCAGCAGCCAAGAGGTGACGGTCACAGGAAGAACGAATTCCAGGAAATAATTTCCCTACGGAGAGAAGAGCAGATTTTTGTAGAAAATGGGTGTTATTTACTAACATTTCCTTTGTGTGAAATCCTCCTCAGCTAGAACAGCTACAGAAGTACAAGAACTGAATGAAGAACTGAAATCTTCTGAAATTGAAAGTGCAGCCCAACAGGTAAGTCATTAATTCAGCTGGGATATGTGGTTATGATGGATTCATATCAAAATAAGCTATGGGCATTGAAATAGAAAAAGAAGCCTGTTGGTTCACTGTGTCCATGGGAACAGTGAATTTAACCACAATGAGACACTGAAGCCTATTTTGGTTTTGACTTCACAGACTTAGGAAATTACTTCCCTCACCTCATCTGTGTGACGAATGAGGCAGAATTCAGTGCTGTCCATGCCTGTTGCAGTTACACTCAATTCTGCAGCTCTGCAGCCTGCAGAAGTCAGTGAGTGCTTTGTGCAGCCTGAAGGAGGAGAGGCACAGACTGCAAGGCAGGGAGAGATGAGAGGAAGGATGAATCCATCACCTCTGTGAGGCAGTTAACTGAGCCAGATGTAAGGATGGTCTGTAACGTGGTCTCTTTGTGTTTGATGTGTGTTACTTCCTATGCACTTAATTGTTAGGTGCTTTTTCCTTGCCTTTTTCCTTCCTCTTTTGCTCTGTGGCAAACACACACACACCAGACCTGAAAATAGTCACATTTAAAAGAAAAGAGAACCACCTTAACATATCCTGAGTGCTAATTTTCTCGTGTACCTTCTGTTGGACAGGATGCTTTATTATACCCCATTTCAAATCATATTTACTTGCTATTTCCACGCTAAGCTCCCAAACAGCACAATGTGTATCCCCATTAGTACCTCTGTCACTGCCATTCTTCATCACTGCCAAGTGTTGATAATGAATAAGTTTCAGCAAAATCCTATAGTTTTACCTGCATCCAAACCATTTCCCAAACCAGTAAGAACTGTTGCTATCGACTCCTCACCAGTGAAATGTGCAATTTTGACTTGCACTACGGATATTTTCACCCATAAAATCTGCAGCCATCAAAAACCAATTCTGGGTTCACTCTCTGCAATGGAAGGACCAAGCAGCAGACAACTCACCTGTCTCCTGGGCAAAGAGGCACACCTGGGGTGTCCTGAAGAGGTGCAGGAGCAGCCGGCAGGTCATCCTGGCCCCAGGCTCAGCATCCAGATCCCCACAGGCTGCGGAAGATGGGACATGGACATGAGGAAGTCCCAGCAGCAGGCCTGGGAATGTTCCATCATTTTAGATGGAAATACAATGATTTCATCAACAGGAATAAGCATTTATGGCCTTGAGTCATTAAAAATCAGGAAAGAATGGCAGGAATTTTTGTAATCAAGAGACAGAATTAATGGCAGAAAAGAATATATGGTTGTAATGGCTTTTGACAGTTAAAGCAGCAAGAAGAAACACAAATCCAAGGAGAAAGTGAAAAGAAATGTCTGAAGTGGCCAACAAAGAAGACCCCAGGTACAGCACAGGTGTGGCAGGACCTGGAGCACAGTGTGGAGCAGCAAGGAGCAGGTGAGGCTGCACACACTGGGACAGGGGGGCAGTGCCCTGCCAGCAGCTCTGACCTCGCCGTCCCAACCTCTGCCCTCCACTGGCACCACTCCCTGGGAGCCACAGGACACAGCACTGGGCACTGCAGGACATGGCACTGGCACTGCAGGCACAGCACTGGGCACTGCAGGACACAGCACTGGCACTGCAGGACACGGCACTGGCACCACAGGACACGGCACTGGCACCACAGGACACGGCACTGGTACCACAGGACACGGCACTGGCACTGCAGGACACAGCACTGGCACTGCAGGCACAACATGCTGCTCGTCCCACCCCTGCAGACTGCTTAGGAAGTCTCAAGGTTTTCACCTTAAATTCTTCTCTTGGTGTTCCCTTACCAGCTGCCAGGAGGGAAGGCAGTGCAACGTGCTGGACAACATCCTCCAGGGAAAGGCACTGCCGGGCGATCAGGATGGACACGAACGTGGCCAGGGAGTCGTGGAACGACAGGTCACTCACCTGCCAGGGAAACACTGCCAGGCCTCACACAGCAGGGCACACACCCCTGCCACGAGTACTGAGGGATTCATTCATACAATAAACATAAAGTGGTTATACATGAGCATTTTTAATGCATTTCCCAAACATCTTAGGGCAAATACGGCTTTTAACTGAATTTTAACAAACACCAATTTCAAATACTAAAATATCAAAATTCTGAAATAAAAAACACTAGTCTTATAAAAATTGGAGAAAATTTTAGCACTCAATAAAACTAGGTAACATCAAGACTCCTCCCTTGGCTTCAGGAGAAGAAGGTCCCTATGGACACAGCTTTAGCATGCTCCCAAAGGCAAATGCCCCCAAACTGAGGGTAAATATATGGAATCAAGTACTGGATCACATCAGTCACTGTAATCCTGCTGACCATAGCAGCATCACCCATTCTACAATCAAGGAGCCAACACCAAAACAGGGTCCTTAAAACAGAGACAGTTATTTCCACATCCATCAGCATCTTAGGAAAAGCACATGGCCACACCTGCTCCTGTTGGGGAGTCACTCTGGCACTCTGCATCATCCCCTCATAGAGAACAGAACACCTTTACAAAGACAAAACTCTAAGCACTGCTCGAATTTACATTAACTCTGAAGATGCAGGAAGGAATAAAAATCAGTCAGAAACCTCATGAAAAGCCTTGAAAAGTCAAATGGATATAAGATTGAATTTGTTCTCTGCATTTTGTGTGAAACCAAAGCCTCACCATCCCTCTAAGGAAACGGGGGGTAAATGGGTGTCACAGGCATTCAGAAGATACCGAACTTACATCCACGCTGCAGAGCAGATCGTTGAAGCCCCAGACGTGGTTTGAGGAGCAGCACAGAGCCTTCAGCACCCCCAGCCACTCCGAGCTGAGCAGGGTGCAGCACGACGTCAGCTCTGCACACAGGTTCCCTATGTCATTGATCCTGGAAGGAGGGAAACACTCACACAGAGTCCACGAATTTTGTACACAACAAATACTTCGGTCAAAGCAGAGCAGCGCTTGGCAGAACTGCTGTTTCCTTACTTTAGGTGGGGATTTATGTCCTGATGTGACTAGGCTACTGTACATACACCCCAGGGTTACCCCGTGCTGGACAGCCTGGCAGAAACCTCTCCTGCAGCAGTGTCAGGGACAGGGGTGTGTGGGGCACCTCTCCCCAGCCCCAGGTCACCGTGACAGGTCACTGCAGGAGCCCTCCCCCTGCCAGGCAGCACCACCATCAGCAGGGAAACAAGTCACAAAATCAACTGGCACCAATGAATTTTACTTCACAGATCCCATACTGTGTAACATGGGATTTGGGGCATGATTCAGGGTTATGTAACAGCTTAAGAAACAGAGAAGAGTTGACTCATCCCAGTGCAAGTTATTTTCTCTCTGTTCCACAGTGAAACTTGTTTGGCCGCATTTAGATGTTCCCTTTTGTGCTCTTACAAAACTGCTTCCTCTCAGCTGCTCTGCCCTGCCAAGGATGGCCCACACTCCAGAGAATCACAGACTGCTTTGGGTTGGAAGGGATCTTAAAAATCACCAAGTTCCACTCCCCTGCCATGGGCAAGGACACCTCCCACTAGCCCAGGTTGCTCCAAGCCCCGTCCAACCTGGCCTTGGACACTCCCAGGGATGGGGCAGCCACAGCTTCCCTGGGCAACCTGTGCCAGGGCCTCCCCACCCTCACAGGGAACAATTTCTTCCTCACATCCAATATAAACCTACTCTTTGACAGTTTGAAGCCATTCTCCCAATAAAACTCTTAATACTTAAAAAACAGATCTTTCAAAAACCTGTGTCTTGCCTATGAAGACAAAATCCATAATTTATGAATTACACACTTAATAAATGAAACACCAGTTGTACCAGAAGGAGGCAATGACCTAATGCAGACTTCTAGTGAGCAGAGATTGTGCTGAGCTGTTCATTCTGGAACAGCTCAACTGCTGGTACAAAATCCTCCCTGACTGTCTGACAGCGAGTGCCTGCTGCTCCTTCCTCCCTTCTGCTAAACTATGCAGATTGATTGAACCAAGGAACTCGGAGGAAATTACACAACACTTTTCAGCAACAGGAATGAAAATGAAAACAACTGGGAAAAAAAAAAAAAAGACACCAAGCAAAAAGGTGAAAGGAAACCTCATCCCCACTCTGTGAGCTGGCTGTGTCCCGCCCCAGCACGGCCTCACCTGCCCAGGTCCTGGTGGCCCCTGGACTCACCTGCCCGGGTCCTGGTGGCCCATGCAGACGCTCAGCAGCGCGTTGCACACGAAGCTGTAGCGGTTCCCCGCGTTGTCGCTCAGGATCTTGCCCAGCATCGAGTAGTTAATGCTGAGAGCAGAGGGATTCTCAAGGAAATCCAGCATGAACTCTGGGTCCCACAGCAAGTTGGAGTTTGAGGGCTGGATGTTGCTGTAGATCGTCTGCTTCACCTTGGAACAGGCACTACTGAGGACCAAAAACAGAGAGGTGCCCAAGGCACCTTGCAGGAGTGTGCTGGACACACCACGTGGGATGAGAAAGTCCTGGCTGGGTTACCACTCCAGGCACATTTGCACTCATTTTGGGTAAGGAGCAGCTACCAGATAACAAGGCTGATATACAAATTTCATTCAAGTTTTCCTGCAAATAAAGTCTTGAGTTTCCAAATCACTTCTTGGACACTGTGAGCAGCTGGGGAAGGCCCAATGTCCTCCTCCCCAGCAGCATCTTCCTGGGGCATCAGACGGCCCTACAGGGAGTATAACCACACTTCCCAACATCACTCTCCCATTCCCATGGGAGGTGCAGTGGGGCAGGGGAAATTCATTACGGCAAAATGAGAACATTTATCTCAGTTAAAAACTACATTTGATAATAATGTGACATAATAGACAACATTTGGAAACCAGTAAATAGAGAAAAGATATTAGAGGTCATATTTTGACATTAATAATTAGACAAAAGGGTAAGAACTGTTCCAGGCCATGAACACCTCTATGTGAAGCAGTTTTCTTCAGGGGAAAAAATGTGTCAGTGAGGAATGCAAATTTCACACCCAAAATGTTCTGAGTGTTTCTCTCCAGGATGGGGTTTTATACCACATGGACAAACTTCACTAATTAGCCCAACTGGGAAGATTTCCCCATTACTGAAAAGAATCTCTTAATTTAAATTAACTTAAAATACGAGAAAATTTTGGAGTTTTTTAGGACTCCACCAGCCCCAGGATGAAAAGAGAGAGGAAACACTGGGCAGCCTGGAAGGCAGCTGGGAGCTGAGGGAGCAGCACCAGTGTGTCTGGCCAGGGGCTGGAAGGGCAGCACCCTGTGACTGTGCAGCCCCTGCGGCCCTGGGACCCCCTGTCACTGCCAACCCTGGGGACACCTTGTCCCTGCTGCCCTGGGACCCCGTCACTGCCTGCCCGAGGCCATTAGCGGGGTAATTAATTAGAAGAAGGGCAGTGTCTGACATTAACCCTCTGCTCTGACAGCCAGCACAGCAGCAGAGACAGAAATCCAGTGTGTGGAACACAAACAGCTGCCACCAAAACCACCAGGTGCTAACGGGCACAGGGCTGGCCCTGACACCCCAACACTCCCCTACAGCCACCCCATGGCCACAGAAAGGGAGGCCCAAACCCAACCAGCACTGAGCACCAGAGCAAAGCAGCCTCTGAGACAGCACTTGCACCACAGGCAGTGCTGGGGGAGTGGTCAGGAGATAAGGTTTTAAAAAAAAAAAAATAAAAAAAAGTGAAAAGAATGCTTTAAAAAAAGGAAGTTTAGGGAAGATTAGTAACTGTTCCCGGCACACAAAACCAAACATGCTGTGCCCTCACTGACACCCACTCAGGAGACACTGAAGAGGAGACCAGAGCACAGCAATGCAAGGGGGGTGAGTCTCTAAACGTGAACATTTCTGAATTGTAATTTATCATTGCTTCAAATTGCCTGAGTCAGCTGGGCTTACAGAGGCGAAAAAGGAGCTTAAAATGTTACTGTGAACATCCAGCTGAGTTGGGTGTTTCAACTGAAGCAAGGAGACCAATAATCAAATTAATGTAATGCTATTACCTTAAAGCTGTTTAAAAATGGATACATAAATGCTATTAACAGTTTTCGGGAATTTCTAAGTCCATTTGTCCAAAAAAGAGTGCTTCAAAACAAGTGCTGTGTATCACATATTTAATATATGATTTAATACCTTGTATATCTACATATTGCTAGATGCTATTTTGATTTGCTATTGTAGGTTAGTATTAATAGAAATGCTAATTTTATTGTGTTACTAAAACTTCAGGTTTTAAGCGGGAAAATGAACATAGAGCTAAGATATTTCTGTAGTTCTTCTATATTTCTTATTTCTTTTTCGTTACGTTTCTCATATTAAATGCTACTGTTCCCATGTATCTGTAAACCTATGAAAATATTAAGATTATTACTGAGAACACCTTTCCTGCTCCCTATGAAATGAAACCACAAATCTGAACTATGCAAACCCAAACCATGTACACAAACCAGGAGAGGAAACAGCAGCTGAGGTGGTTTGTGAATCTCACAAGATGTGGATTTACATCTGAAAGGTTCCCACTCCCCCTTTAAAAAGTAAAAGCCAAAAATACAGTATATGAAAACCTAATGTTTTTTGAATTTAAAAATCAAGGAACTGAACATTCAAGCATGAAACGTCACAAACTCAAACAGGTTTGTGCCTCTCCCCACATCAAAGGATACGTTTACAGAACGTTACAGATGCGGCAGCTGAGATTTTGTGGGTTTTCCAAGCAGCACTGCCTGTGCTGCACCCGAGGTGCTCCAGGAACCCCGTAAGACCCCCCAGCTCACAACGGCAGCAGGGTGAGGGGGGGCCGATGCCGTGGGGCAAGGCTGCACTGAGGGGGTCCCAGGGCTCAACCCCTGCACCCCATAGCAGGGACCTGCACAGCCCCAGGAACACACCGGCCTGGGACCAAACATCCCCTGGGAATGGGACCAAATATCCCCCGGGAACGGGACCAAATATCCCTCGGGAACGGGACCGCACATCCCTCAGGAATGGGACGGCACACCCCTCACAAATGGGATCGCACATCCCCCGGGAACAGGACTGCACATCCCTGGTCCCACAGGCTGCACTGGCACGGACACGGGACCTGCGTCAGTGAAGCTAAAGCTGCAAAGGCAGCAGCGATTTCCAGGGGATGGAAAGCAGAGGGAAACCACAGCAGCCCACATCAGTCTGTGGGCAGGGGTGAAAACAATCCCTTCACCACCCACCTGAACAGGTCTCCAAACTTGCTTCTCAGGTGGCTGCAGGACACGTACAGGTCGTACAGGTAAGCTAAAATGCACCGTTCTGGGGAGGAACACTCAGAGGGATTCACGACGTGCTTTACTACCCCACACAACCTGCAAACGCAAAAGCATCCCAAGTTTGTTCCAACACACCTGACAAACGTGTCACATACTCTCACAGATCAGATAAACCCACCGTCAGCTGGGGACACGACAGACCTTCATCTACAGCCCCATGGGGCTCGTGTGACATTTGGTGTCACCTGTGGCAGAGGCACTTGTGGAGCCCAGGGCAGAGCGGGGCAAATGGGCAGGAGATCAGGAGGTACAACCCCTTTGTCCAAGGCTACAAGGGCTGAGGATCCCAGCAGCCCCTGGCAGTGAGGTGCAGGCTGCAGAGCTGAGCCCTCCACCCCGCTCACCTGAGCTCACCCACGGCGCTTCAGCAGCACTGCAACACCTGCTCCAACCACCCAAACCAAAATGCTTTCCTTGCTTAAGAGAGAACAAAATCCCTCTTTGAAAAGCCGCGTGTGCCACCGACCCTTCGAAGACCTGGGCGGTCTGCTCGGAGCTGAGGAGGAGGCAGGCGTGGTGCCGCCGCAGCACGGCCACGATGCACACACACAGCCCCGTCGTGTAGCTCCCGGCCAGGCTGGACGACTTCAGCAGCAGCTCGGCCTCCACCACGCTCAGCTCGTTCAGCAGCTGGGAACACACACAAGAGCAGCAAACTGAAAGTAATTTCCCAGTTAAACATGTAAAACAGGAGCAAAAAAAAAAAAATACATTAAGGAAGAACTGTGAGGTGAATAAAAATGCAGTTCTTTACTCACTACAGAACAAGGGGAAGAGGGAGCAAAATAAACGCTTGAAGTATAAAAAACATCCCTCAGAAGAGCTCTTTGGAAATCCACGGCATTTCAGGCACCCCGATGCGTTACTGGGTAACACAGTGGTTTAGTCTGAAACAGCAAAGCCCATCCTAAAATCCTTTGTTCTAAAACAATCCAGAATTTTGTTAATTTTGAAATATTTAAAAATAAAATGCATCTATTGATTCTCCACAACCATCACAGCACGGCGGAAGGAGAAGTGTCCGGCACTCTGAGAGGGCAGGAAACTGGAACAGCCACGAGCACACGGAGGGAATTTGCAGTCCAGCTCCTGGGGGTTTTCTGGCTTCCCAGAACATGGACCACAGCTCTGTCCTCCCAGGACCTCACCAAATGAACTGTGCTCACCTGCACCGCGAAGTCTATCAGTCCGTTGATGTTCAGTGCTGGCTCCATGAGGTCGAAGATGAGCTGGATGTGGTGAGCCAAGGGCAGGTGGTACGACGTTCCCGAGGCAAAGCTGGTGATCTGCTCGAGGACATTGCTGGAGATCTGGGAAAGGGAACGCTGGAAGTCAGATGTGACTGAGGGCTCCTCAGGTACACCAGCACTCCAAAAATCCTGCTGTGCAAGTGGCAACAGTGAGTGCCAGCACTGTGCAGGCAAAAGCACTCACACACCAGGCACAAGCACCCCTGTCACTCCCTGTCCCTGAGCCAGGCACAGTGCCCTTCCTTTCTAGGCCTCACAGCACACAAAAGGTTGTTCTGCTGCTTCACAGCTGGGTCTCCAACTGTTCCCAACAGCTACAGCACTGATTTCTGCTCTGGAGGCAGTTTGCTTCAAAGAAGCAGAAAAATCATTTTTCTTTGCATCTTGCTGCACTGTGATTTATTTCAGTTGATTGGAATATTCAACTGGTTTTCAGTTCATTAATAACACATAAACCAAACTTGTAATAAATTTATTCAAAAGACCAGACCAAAAGATGTCTTATAAATTAAGTGTCAAACGTTTATCTCTTTTATTTGTTTCACATATTAACCTCTGGTATTAGAACATACTTAAAACCAGTAACACATACAAAATGATGAAACTCTGTGCTGACACACTTGCACACTTATGAGTCCTAACACAAAGCAGGAAAACCAAGCTTGTCCTTCAGAACAAATTATCACATCATCATAGAATGATTTGGGTTGAAAGGGACCATAAAGCTCAACTCATTCCACCTCTCTGCCACAGGCAGGGACACCTGCCACTGGACCAGGTTATTTTGTATACATACAAAACGCTCATAAAAAACAGGATTTCTTTCCCATTTGGCATCCCTGCAGCAGAGCTAAAAGGCCACAATTTGACACAAGGGAAGTACCTGGGATGTCACCTGATGTTGATCGAAATAGGACAGCTGCTGTAGTTTTGTGAACACAGTCTCCAGGGTTGGAAACGCCTCTGGTTTGGTCTTCCGGGCCTTCTGCCCTTCGTCCCCCACTGAACAGACATAAAAGGTTATTTCAGTCATTTTATATTTAATGGAACCCTAGCAGTTTTCCATTGGTACTGATTTAAAAGACAATAAAACCCTTATTAAGTTTTACTCATGACTCTACAAACCCTATTAGCTCCAGTTTTCCATCATAATGATCCACAACAGCACAAAACAGTGTCAGAGCTGCCACGGGGTTATCCCAGTGCACAGAGGTGACACCCCAGAGAAGCTGAAAACAGCCACACGCTGTTACCAGGAGGGTGAGACCATGGATCACTCACATTCCAGGCTTTAGCCCAACACAACTGTTTGCAGCCAATTGCTACAATGGAAAACAGGGATTTCTAGTGGTGGCAGCCCTCGGTCATCCCAAAGCACTGTGGGGCTGTGGGGCTCTGCTCAGCACCCCCCAGGGACTGCCAAAGGGAGGGAAGCCAAATTACAGGATAACATGAATGTCTCCAGACAATGGTCACTACAGTGACTGAACAGCAGCCTTAGAGCATTTACCACCCATTTCTGTAGTGCTCTTCTTGTTCAGGATTTTGAGGATGTCTTTGGTGATCTTCTTCAGCTGGTGCCTCGCTTCATCCCGCTCCTTACCCACGCCATAGAGGAGAATCATGCGCTGGTTACACTCGTGGCTGGAGGACTCATCCTGAAAAGAGCAAGTGAAGTCTCTCTGCCTGTCCCTGCCAGCACCTGCATCCCTGTCATTGGCCTGGGCAGCCCAGGCTGCAGGAAACAACAACTGACTCCAACACAAACACATCTCCTGTGGCTGTCAGTAGGGACAAACAGTGCCAAAAGGGATCACCGAAGAGTGGGGTAAAAACACAGAGGGGAAATTCAATCAGATATTATGAATTCTGTGTGTATCTACAAGGACAGAACCAGGGGATGACCCTCCACACTGTCCCCTGGATCAATATTCCACAGCAGATCAGTAAATGGAAGACAGACGTTTAGAAATTGTGTGACACTTACTATGTACAAATCCACTGAGAAAAAAAATGCAGTCCAAGTCCTAAAATTCTGTCTTGCACATCCCAAAGAAATTGAAATATGTGTAGTTTATTTCGTTGTTAGTGGCCTTTCAACAAAATGTATATATCATATAATGTTGATGTTACTGTATGTAACTTGGAAACTCGAAGCACTGCTTTGCAAGTTACATAAGACATAAATATTTGCTTCAGTAATAACCTCCTCCAAAGCAATCAATCACTACTTCTTTCAAATACTTTAAAGGTTTTAAAAAACAAGGCTGTGTACAAAAGTAACACTAAAGAATCACAAGGCTGAAAGGGGCAGACAGGAGCACAGCTCTATGCTCAGAAAAGTTGCACAATCTGACAAATACCCACTCTCTTTATAAATAGTGTCTCTGGAAGCCAAACAAAGGCAGGAAGTAAACCACTAATGATTTTTTAAATTTCTATTTATTTCTCTTTCTCTTCTATAGAAAGCAGAAGCTCTGAGTGCACCTGTTGGAATCTGCCGTTGTCACTGGCTGAGAAACCAGTTCACAGCCAGAGGAAAGCCTAAGCCTCAGGACTGGGATGCTCAGCTGCTCCTCCTGCCTCTCCCAGCTCCAAGGGATCCCACAGGAACACTGCTGCCCACTCCCACGGTGAAGAGCTGGAAGGACTGCCAAGGACCCTCCCTTACAGTTTCCACGGCAGGAACACCCGAATTCCACCACTTCCCTCAGTGCCCCACGGTAACTTCCCTTGGCTCTGGGGGGAGAACAGATCCATGCTCAGGGAGTACTTGTTCTGTTGGGATTGCACTTGGCAGCTGAACCTGTTACATGATTCAGAGCAAAAGTCAATTTTTTCTACCTTAGAGGGAGAAATAAAACTTTGTGGCTCTGTAAGACAGATGTCAGGGATTTGAGCATGAGCTGACAGCACATCAACTCCTCCAGTGCCTGTTTTACACAGGCAGAGCTCAGACAACAGTAGTCATGTAAATAACTGCATCACTACACCTGAGAGTCACCCCAGCCCAGCTCGGGCCCCACCGGCTGCATGCACTTGTTCCCAACACAAAATTAGAAGCAGACTGACAAGGCTCACAATTTCACTCTTTTCTGCTTGTTTCTCCAGGGAGGGGGGACATCAGAGTGCAAATGAAAGCCACAACCCACTTCAGCTCCCCCAGGAACTACAGCAACTGTACCAGCGACAGCAGGATCAGCCAAGTCATCTTCCCTTTGCTGTACACATTTCTATTCCTGGTGGGCATCACCATGAACGGCCTGGCAATGTGGATCTTCTTCAAAATATCCAGTAAATCCAATTTCATCATATTCCTCAAGAACACTGTCATTTCCGACTTTCTCATGATCTTGACTTTTCCATTCAAAATCCTCAGTGATGCAAAGCTGGTGTCGTGGGTCCTGCGAGGGTTCGTGTGCCAGGTCACCCAGGTTGTGTTTTACTTCACCATGTACATCAGCATTTTATTTCTCGGTCTGATAACTATTGATCGCTATCAGAAAGCCACTTCGCCATTCAGAACATCAACTCCACGGAGCCTTTTGGCTGCCAAGATCCTTTCCACAGCAATCTGGGTAGCAATGTTTGCTCTTTCATTACCCAACATGATTTTAACTAACAAGAAGAGAACACCCAAGAACGTGAGGAAGTGTGCTCTCCTCAAATCCGAGTTTGGCTTAATCTGGCACGAAAGTGTAAACTACATTTGCCAGCTCATTTTCTGGGTTAATTTAGCAGTCATAGTGGTATGTTACATCCTCATCAGCAAGGAACTCTATAAATCCTATAAAAGGACAAGATGCACAGGGAAGGCATCCAAAAAGACTGTCAATTTGAAGGTTTTCATCATCATCGCTGTGTTCTTTATTTGTTTTGTGCCATTCCACTTCACCAGAATCCCCTACACCTTGAGCCAAACGAGAGACGTGTTTAACTGCTCTGCTCAGAACACCCTGTTCTACCTGAAGGAGACCACGCTGTGGCTGACATCCCTCAATGCCTGCCTGGACCCATTCATATACTTTTTCCTTTGCAAGTCCTTCAGGAAGTCCCTGCTGGGCACTCTGCGCAGGCACACGGCGCTGTCGGGGCTCGGGACACGGACCCAGGAGCAGAACGAAGGGGATGACACGGACGAGACGCCCGTCTAGAGCTCAGGGGTCCCCACACCCCTTCCTGGCCTTCCACCTTATCGTGGGGGGAAGGAGCACAAATCCTGTGGAGAGTATCCAGAGCTTCACTGACCTCTTTAGAAATTGTCCTGCAGATGAAGCATGAGCACCCTGGAACCACCACCACTGGCTGCAGAAACAGAAAGTTTGAATAACAGAGGAGTCTCCCCAACCTCCATCCTTGCCAAAAAGGACCTCCTGTGACCCCAATCACCATGCCTGTCAGAACTGTAGGGAAGTAGCTTGAACTTAAAGGTAGAACTGTGAGGAAAACTTCAAAGAGAATCATGAAATGCTACAGATGAGATCACAAACTGCCAAGATTTTGCAGAAATAGATAAATTTGGGTCAGAGTAAAGTCCATGACAACACAAGATCTGGGAAATGCAGCTAAAATCCACACTAAATGTAATTTTTCAATACAGGGAGCTGTCACCGGGTACACAACTGGCAGACAAACAAACCTAGGCCAGATGTAGAGGAGCCATTTGTCTGTGCAGATTTTTGGTAACAGAATAACACTGTGCTTTTCTCATTCTGTGCTTGCAATTCCTAATCCATTGACCAATAACTAATAGTTGTAACAGTTGTATGTCAGAGGAAATTATTTCATAATCAGGCTTATCTTAATATGACTTATATCCTCAAATTCTTCCCCTTACTACATAAATAAACAAAACTGTACACTTTTACAGAGAATGATATATTATATTAGAAAATATGCAAAGACTTTTTGCACTATACAAAATATTCAACCATTCCCCCTTTTGCAATTGGAAAACTTGGAAAAAAAACAGGGAAGTATTTTCAGGTAGATGACATCGGCAGGTATCACAACAACCACACATGAAATAGCCCGTGGGCTACTGGAATAAATTGTGGTTCATTTATCAGCACTGCAAACAGCTGTAATTAATCAGTGTGTGTCACCATCACACCAGAGCTCAGGCCTGCCCAAGCCATCGCCTGTCCACCCTTCCCAGGACGTGTCCCTGCCTGCCAGGGCACTTCTGCCACTGAACCCCAATTTCCAAAGTTAAAAGGCAGCTCACTCACTGCTCACTCACTGCCACACTGAGCCGTGGGGTCTGTGCATCTCTAATAACCTCAGGATGAGTTAAACCTTCCACCAACCCTTTAGTGCCCTGCTGATGCTGGTCCCTGCCCCAGCTGACACAATATCAGTAACTGGGTTTCACGGCAGGGCACAGAGCACCAGGATTTCCCTGGAAACAGTGCTCAGTCACCCTGGAGTGCGCTCCCACAGCAGCCCACAGGCCCCCAGGCCAACCAGTTCCCACTAGTGCCCAGGAGGGATGTGCCAGATGCCCCACTCCCACCCAGCACTCATTGCACATATTTACTGCACCTACACCCAGGGACAGAGTGGCAATTACCTGGCAGCTGCTTCCCCTGGTCTGATGAGCTGTTCAGAGAACAGACACCACAGACACTGTGACCCACACAGAGGTACCTGGTACCTGCTGCCTTTCACAGCTGGGAACAGCATCAAGAGCTCAGTTTGGAAGAAAACACAGAAGGCACTGCACTGGACATCAGTCCTGGAGCATTGCAGTGGACTGTGTCACCTTCACACTGTCACTGATGGGCAAACAGGAGGCGGGCTGGGCAGCCAGGGACACATCACACTGATGGCAATGGCAAGGGTGAGCTTCATCCCAGCCATCCTCAAGGCTCTTCAACCTCCCCAGCCATTTAACACTGACACCAGCCCCCACATTAGCCAAAGTGTATCAGGTACTGATGCACAGACTCCCTGTCACAGCTGCAGCCCAAGCATCTGGTGAATCCATCCATGCCTGCCCCAAAGGGACAGCTTGACCATGAGGCACTTCCCACACTGCAGCGAGCACAGAGCCAGAGCTGTCACATCAGTGGGCAGGAACAGACCTGCACAAACAGCTCTGTTCACAGAGAAATGCACCAAACTCCAGCATTACACCTAACAAACACATCATCAATCCACAGCCTTGCATGCAGCAGTACCTCCTGCCAGGACCAGAAAGTGGCTGTAACCAGCACAGCACATCATCTGGCTACACAGACCAAAATAAACCAGTTTTGCTGGTTTATTTACAGAGTACCCACTGTAAGGTGGCTCTGAGCAGACTCTGGTCACGCATTAACAACAACCAGTGCCATCCAGAACAGCGAATTCACACACACAAACAACAACTTGGAGCTACATTTGAGGATTGTCCTGGAAAACTGTCAGGAAATACTCTGTGTTTGTTCATCCCACATCTCTAAAGGAGCCAAATCATAATGCCCAGAGCAGGAGCAGCAGGTCTGTCACACACACACACACAAACCCAGAAATGTGTCTGTCTTGAGGGACGGGATCAGGCTTCCTTTACCAGTTTAGGAGAAGGCAGTGTGCTTTCTCATGCAGAGCAAAGGGAAGAGAGAAAGCATGATTAACTAACTTGGTGACACATGAAAATGAGGAAGGAAACCACACACCACATCATCAGAAAAAGATCTCTTCTTTCTACTCATTTCCCCTTTCTTAATACTTTGCTCAAGGCTTCTGTTGGCGGAGGAACAGTGGATGACCGGGGACAGCCACGGAGGCCTCTGCAACAGCAGCTGCAGGTTTGCTCAGGTACTGGCACGGCCGGAGCATTCGGGGCGTGATGGGGTACTCGGGGCTGATAACCACCAGTGTGCGTCTGACCTCGGAAATGCTATCTAAGGGTGTGCTGAGAAAGCAAAACAGTGTGTGCTTGGAAAAAAATACCAGAAGGCACCTCCCCAGGAGTGCTTGGCTTTTGGCCCACAGCGGGGACATTTCTATTTAATGCTAAAATACATCTCCAGGAAAGACAAACAGTGCTCCAGGCAATCTGCACTTACACCCTGCTACATTACCTTAGGCCTCCAGAATGAGTATGTACCATTTTAACTTTTCAGTGGATGTTAGTTTGTAAACAACCTAAACTTGGGCAAAGATTCAGATTTTCTATGAACCACAGGAGAAATTGGCCAGTCTGTGAAACACACGCTCAGGTTTTTTGTTTGTTCGTGCAAACCTGCCATCCCCGTAAGGAGCACGTAACATTAAATGCAGAAAGTTATGTTCTGTGCTTTCTCTCTCCTTTTCATCCAAGTCTATTTCCAGCGATGGGAGACCCTGCCAACACGAGCACTGTGGGTTACACCGGCGGAGCTCCCTCCTCCCCCCCGTGCCAGCGCGACACCAGCGTCACCCGCCTGCTCTTCCCAGCGCTGTACACGCTCATCTTCCTCCTGGGACTCACACTGAACAGCCTGGCTTGCTGGGCTTTCTGCCACATTCCAAGCACATCAACTTTCATCGTCTACTTGAAAAATATCTTAGTTTCAGATCTTATAATGACCCTGATGCTTCCTCTGAAGATCCTGACAGACTCTGGCCTGGGACCGTGGCAGCTCAAAGCCTTTGTCTGTCGCTTCTCAGCCGTCGTGTTCTACGACACCATGTACATTAGCATAGTGCTACTCGGGCTCATTGCTTTTGACAGATTTCTCAAGATTGTGAGACCTTTTGGGAAGTTCTGGGTGCAAAACCCAACCTCAGCAAAGATCCTCACAGGTCTGGTCTGGCTCTTCTTCCTTGTTCTCTCTCTGCCCAACACAATCTTATCCAACAAGACAGCGACGCCCCAGTCCGTGAGGAAGTGTGCCTCCTTGAAGAGCTACCTCGGACTCAAGTGGCATGAAGCCGTCAGCTATATCTGTCAGTTCATCTTCTGGACTGTCCTCATCCTCATGTTGCTATTTTATATAATTATCACCAAAAAGGTATATGAGTCATACATAAAAACGCAGAAGAAAGACAACAAAAGGGAAAAACGGATCAAGGGGAAAGTATTCATCATTTTTACCGTGTTCTTCTTGTGCTTTGCCCCCTTCCACTTCAGCAGGGTCCCCTACACTCTGAGCCAAACAACTGCCCACGTGGACTGTGCCCTGCAGAAGCAGCTCTTCGTGGCCAAAGAGAGCACACTGTGGCTGGCGGCCACCAACGTCTGCATGGACCCCCTGATCTACATGGTCCTGTGCAAGCCCTTCGTGGAGAGGGTGTTATGCAGGAGAGCAAAGACCCGTCGGAGAGCATTTTATAGAAACCCAAAAACTGAACTGGACACACAAGTGTCTCCTACTGAGTCTTGATTCTGAAGCTGCACACTCTACTCTGAGTGCTCATAGAGAACTTGGAAAATAGTTTTGGTTTACCTCTGTTGGAGAAAACAAAAGGGTGGCTGCACTGTAGTATTAATACTTAATAAAAACAGCAAAATGGGTTTTTTATGTACACTCACTGGTCAGCCTCAGTGGGCAAAAAGCTCTTCCCTCTGCTCCCAGCAGCACTTTGGTGGAGGACAGTGTTGGCAACACCCAGGCCCCCCCAGGGCACACTCCTCATCCAGGCCAGTAGAGCACCCAGGACTGCATCCCCACAAAGGGCACCCCAGAGCTGCTGGTGCTCACCCCCACCCTACCACTCACCAGAGGGGAACACTCAGAGGTGTCCCCCTTGGGGGCACATTTACCCTTCCCAGTCCCAACAACAGAGCAAGAGAAGGGAGCAAGGAACACTGCCTGACCCTCCCCACCCGGCTCACTGCACCACTCGCAGAGCTCCTCCTTGGCTATCCCACACAGGCTGTGACTGGAGAGAAACTACTTTCTAACCCAAAATCCTGGAACTTATGGCACTACTTTAAGACATGAAATATATACCAACCACTCACTGGCTCCAACTCTCCAAAGCAGAGCAGCCATGTCACTTATCCCCAATCACCCCTTCTCCTCCAGCTCTCCTGACAGCTTTGTGCTCTCTCACACGTGCCAGACACTTTGATCACCACTTCACTGCTATTTTTAGAAATTCATTATTTACAGCAGCCTAATCCAATCCAGCAGGTTGCTCCATACAGCCTGCTTTTTTCAAAGCTGTTTTAGATTACCGTGCATTAATTACATCTGCCTTTGGGGTTCCCCAGCCTCTGCCACACAGGGAGATGTATGTCTTATTTAGCAACTTCTACCCACTACATCTCCTCTACCAGGCGTGTTACATACCATCCACAGCTGTAACACCCTTTTATAGCTGGAAACTGAACTAATCCCCAGTCAGCTTCCAGTTGGTTATGAATTTCCCCATAAATCAGTGTTATCTCAGCCATTGTCTTGCTCTTGGGATTAAATGCTATTCAGGAATTAATTCCTCTCTCCCCACACACATACAGTGTTAACAGAACTAACTTTGCTCCTTTAGGAAAAGTAAATACATTGAATTCTTAGCTGCTGAAATAGTCATCACTTTAGCAACTGCTTAAAGGAATATACAGGAGGCTGGAGATGTTCCTCTCAGCCTATTGACACAGTGTGGAAATGAACAGAGGGGCCTGAGCTCAACACTGGGAGAAGGGGTCTGTAAAACAGTTGTGACCTTCCACCAGGCAGGTGCCCACTGAAATCTGTGCTCCTGAACCTTGGATGTGTGAGGGGAGAATCCAGGACAAACCTCTGCAGCTCAGTCCTCCTTCTTCCCTCTGAATCCCACTGGCACAGGCAACACACAGGTCCCCAGCACTCCCAGCACTGACATCCAGCTCCTCATTTACAGTGGAAAACTGAGCAGTGTGGCAGGGAGAAAATAAGAAAATGGTGAAGTAAGAAAACTTATTCCAGTGTGGAAATTTCTTTTATTTTCTGATTTCTACTGCTTGTGATTGACGCCCATCTAATGCCCTGCACACACACTGGCAGCTCCCCCAGCTCTGTGCTGAGAGCCTGTGAGCAGGGTGGGTGTGACCTCAAAATGGGCTGAGTTGCTCCGTAAATAAGGGGTGTGCCAAAGGTTTCTGAGGAGTCTTAATCATCTGTTTTTCAGCTGCTGTTTCTTAGGTAGGTAAAAGGGAGCCAAAGTTACCAAACTGTAGCAGAGAAGAGAAGGTGACCGCAAGGACAGGACACCTGTTGATCCACTTAGGGGAAAAAAAGGCCCTGAATTCTAAGACTTGGGATTTTGCATGTTTTTCTGCAAATTTTTAGATCTCTGCCTCCAGATGGAGTAAAAATCACAACAGTTAAAATGCCTCACAGTTTAGGTCTCTGCTTTTTAAGGCTCAAAGAAATACTCAGTTTTATGTTTTTATGTTTTACGCCTAACCAAAAGGGAGACATGTTTAGAGAACAGACCTCCCTTGGAACCAGGAGCCCCAGAGCACAGGGAGGGAGTACAGCAGCATGCCACAGAACTGCTTCATTGGGCTCCCCAGACTCCTTCAGTGCAGACAAGAGATTTACAGAATTCAGCAAAGTTTACCAGTGTATTCAATACAACAGTCACCATTTTTCCAAATCTGATTTTTCTCCCAACCCAACTAGAAGAGGCTGGAGCTGACCCAAGAGAAACCCTTGTGTTCAGTGATACAGCAGCTGTACAGGACAGCAAACCCACCATTCCCACCGTACCTGTGCTCACTCCAGCCCATCACACCAGGAGGCAGCAGCAGGGCTCGCCCTTCCCACAGCCAAATGTTCCCTTGCATGGTTTGCCCTCACTCCAGACAACCTAGAAACTGGAAACTGGCACCAGGCCTTCAACCTGTTCGGAGAGATGACCCTTGTCCCAGGCTCCCATGGGCCAGGATTCACACAGAAACTACTGACACTTGTCCTTAACACCTCTACAGGTCATTCAGTTGCTGAAAGGAAAGCTACAGGGCACTCAGAAGTCAAGTTTAGTAGGAAATCACTTATTTGGGTACACAAAGGCTTACATAAATTTCTTTGTATTTTGCACTTTACTTGTGTTTCACATAAGGGAGGTATTTTATACCCTTGCCTAACACACACACCATCGAGGCCTCAGCCCACCTCTCCTCGGTGGGACAGCACAGTAATTCCTGAGTGCCCAAAGACAAACTCAGCTCTTCATCCATGTCCTGACCCTCAGCACAGCAGTACATATCCCCCCAGCCTACAACCTGAGTACTGAGAAAGCTCTCATAGCACACAGCAGTGCTTTAATTAGAAATGCAAACAAACAATTTGCATCCTGAATCAGAGCTGGGAAGCCAAGCTGAGCAGTCAAGGCATGACCCACATGCAAAGAGCCAGCACGGGAGGACTGAAGGCACCAGGACAGGCTTGAGCCTACAGCTGGAATCAGACAGCCAAGGCCTGGAACTTCAGGCTGTGAGGAACTTGAGGATTGAGAGAAAAAGGGCTGAGCTTTTAAAGTCAGTTCTGAATTAGCTCCTTTCCTCCTTCCTTCCCTGTTAGTGACAGTCATCACACAGTGACTGGAGTAATCCACTACAGGAAAGGAGAAGTATCAGCTCTTCCAGGACACTTCCCCTGACAAAAGCACCTTCATACCTGCACGTGTAATGCTGGAGAATCCTCCCCGTGTCGCAAGCTCTGGCCCTGCTGCCACTTTTCTGCTTAAAAAACAGAAACAGCCTGTCCTGTGCATTACCCAGGTGGTGAATCTGCTTTAACATAACCCTGCAGTTTGTATTGCTAAATATGGCAGTGAAGGAGTTTTAGAATGAAGCAACACAGTAATTGTTGTAATAACGTTGTTCAGGTTCTTATGAAATCTGAGAGTTGCTCTCTAATCACCAGAACACAAAAAGGGACATCCAGCCTTTAAATAATGTGAACAATAGTGAAGTTACAGGTTACCTTCAGCTTTTCTTTACATCAGAGCTTCGCGTTTCTCCCGCGCCGTTTTTACGACAAACTCCCCACGTTTCGTGTGTCAGCTCGTCCTGACCTGCTCCAGCCTGGGAGCCAACAACACGTCTGGAGCCTGCCTGGGGATGCCAGGGCACTGGGTTCTAACCCATCAAGTTTTGCTGAGGCACCAAAATACAGGGATTTTAAAGACAAATTAATGTGTCATTGCACAACATTCAAAAACCAAACAAGCCAAAACCCCATTCTGGCGTAGATTTTATTTGTTATTTGACCACTACTCACACACCAGCTTTGGTGTGTGCACTTCATTCCCAGAGTGCTGGCTCATGAACACTTGGTCTCTGTAAGAGATTAAGTTATATTTTTTAAACCTTTCAGTTCTCACTTCCAACTTCTTCCCTCCTCCATAGCACATCCTGCTGTGCTGGTTCTTAGAGCCCAGCCTGAGGGACCACCAGCACCGGCAAGTGCCTGAAGAACGACAACATGAATGTAGCCATCATGTGCTGTTGTGCCGTGTCTGGATCACAGCCCACAGGCCTGAGGACACAGGAGCAGCCACACCACACCGAGGCCAAACTGTGCCCCCCACCAGGATGCAGGAATTGTGCTCCACAGCCAGGATGCAGCCCAGCACTCGATCCAGAGCACACGGTCTCACGCACAGCACAAGGCAAGTGTGTAGCAGGTTGTTCCAGGAGGGTACAAACCCCCTACATACCCTCTGACTTCTGCTCCCCTATCTCCAACAAGCAGCTGGAAGGGGAACAAAACAGAAGCACCTGCCAAACCCTGAAGCACAAGGGACAGCCAAAAGCAGGTGAAATGGAAGCTGGCACACACGGTCCTACACAGTCACATGCAAGGTCTGAGAGAGGAAAAGTCTCCTCTTCCTGACCACAGAGGAAGCCTTCTCCATCCTCAGGGGATGCCTGCAACAGGGACCATCCCCTAACGTCAGAATATCCAGCTCCTGGGATGAGTTTGGCAGCTTGTGGTAATAAAGCTGAAAACATAACAGAGTGGCCCCATGTTCCTACAACTTCATCTGCATGGTCTGCTTTGCCTTGCAAAAGCCAGTCTGCAAAGGCGAACTGTGCCAGAAGCCTCCTGTGATCAGTGACTGTGCCTGATTCAAGGGAGAGGTGCTGAGGCAAGAGGGAATGTTACAGTCTGCCCTCTGTAGAAACCTGGGATTTAGCACAGGGTTCCCTGGACACAGGCCAGAGGAAGCTGCTCACCACTGCAGGGGAGGTCCTGCTCACTCGGCCCCTCGCAGGCTCCGTGCAGTGATGGGGCACCAAGGGGTGTCCAGTGTCAGCAGAGAGGGGCTGGGGGCTCAGTCCCTCAGATCTTCAGGGGGAAAATAAGAGAAATGTGTCTGGAGAAGTGCAGACAGGACACACATAAGAGGGCCTCGGCAGCCACTGCTCTCAGAGCACTGATATTATTTTTTGTTTTCTCCTAATTTTTAACAAGGGAGATAGGTATTTGCTTTCTTTTAAAGAAGGTGACAGAAATGGAAAATTACCCACTTGATCCTCCACTGACACAAAGCGGAATTTTGTCCCAATAGAACTGCCCCAATTTTGTCCCATGATTGTTTCAATGCTCTTAAGGCACTAAATAGCCTGATTGTAAATGTGTGTAGAGCCAGGACCACTGAAGGCAGTGCTGTGAGAGGCAGTGGGCTTGGTCAGTCCTGAGGATCATCACAGCAGGAAACACACTCCAGTCATTTCAGCTGCAATACTGAGTGACAGGCGTAGCATTCTGCTTTGATCCTACACGCTGGTTAGAAGAGAGGATCTGTTCAGAGCACAAAGATGTCTAAATATAGTCAAATTAATAACTGATATGATAATCTCGATTAGCAAATATTTGCATCTATCCAGCCCCAGATTTTTCAGGATCACGTTCAATCCATTCCCCCCGCAGCCCCTGCCTGCCCCGGAGGGCAGAGGCAGGGCAGCCCGGGCAGCACGGAACACCACTGCAGGCTCCCGGCGTCTCCCGCGCCCAGGCTCTGCCTTCCCCAGCACGAACCCACCTCCAGGTGAATCACCGTCTGTGTCCCGGGCGCCCCAGCTGCTCTGGAGCCAGGAAGTGAGCGGGAGCGCGCTCTCCTACCCTGGCATGTGAGTCATTCCCGGGAATGAGAAAGCCAGTCGCTCCAGTTGCTCCTGGCCAGGGGAATTTTGACTCTCTGATCAGGTATCGCAAAAAAAGCCATCGGAAGCCCAAAATCTTACTGCCAGACATGGTTTGTTCAGCTACCTTCTCCCAGGAAATACTCTCCTGCCTGCTGTAGTTTCGAGATGCGTTTTGGAGGAATCTGAGGCGTTTTCGGGATGCAGCTCCCAGACAAGCCGAAGGCAATGATGGTGACAGGTAAGTGAGCTCTGACCGTCGGAAAGCGTTCGATAAATTGTTCAGTGACTCTACTTGCTCTTAACCACCCTTGAGTGAAAAGACAACAGGAATTAAGATGCAGTTGCTGAAAACCAGACTTGGAACCATATACTGAATATCGGATCAATTAAAAGTATGAAAAGTTCTCAAAATAGCACAACTTTATCAACCTTTTATTCATTCTGTACATGGTACTTGTTACCTTATTCCCAATGGCAAAAAAATGGGGTTCTACTAAATCTTTCCTTCTAAGATACGACTCAAAGTGAGGCGGGTCCATGGTTTCAGTAACTCGCTTCCTGGCAGAGCTTAACTCACATAAAGTAAGATTCAGTAACTACAAGATCTGAATTTGCTATAAAAGGGTTTGTACCATATTCCTTTTCACCTCTTGCAGTACAGGAAAGCAAACTTGAGTTCTTTTCACTATATTAACAGAATAAGGGTTCTCTTCCTTCATAGTTTGCTCAGGTCATGTTAAAACTTGTCAGGTTCACTGGAAAAACCACATAGCTCCGAATGAGCAACTTACAGACTATAGATCTGGTGAGTCTCGCAGCTTGGGAAATATCTAAGGTGCTTGCAAAAACCTTTGTCTTTTAAGGAGAGTTCAGATTGAAAAGGTTGTTCTTGGTTACAGAGCAGCACAACTTGAGGGTTTGTGTTAAAAAATGACTTGTATGTGCACTACAGGGCCTGCAGCCACCTGCCCTGTCCTTACGTGTGCTCCATCTGTAAACTGGGAGCATTTCACACTCTTTTCCATCTTTTTAAAGTAGATTCTGCAATCTTTAAAAAGGGAAACCAGGAAACTCAGGCAACCTCTGGCTGGTGTTACTAATTCACTCCCAGGCACCAGCCCCAGACACACGGAAGCCACCAGTGCTTCTCCAGTTATGAGAACCTTCTCCTCACCTCCCTCTGTGGGTGGGCCACAGCCCTGGGGCACCTCACAGACCCTCTTGTGCCTCCCCACTCCACGGGGAGGGGGCTGGAAGAACCTGGGACAACCCCAGCTCTTGCAGGAGGGAGGAGAGGGGAGAGAGGCCAAAGGGTGTGTGGGGACCTCAGATACAGAAACCATCTGTTTGCATTAGGGAGATGGGAGAAAAACGCAGCAAATTTTCAGCAGCAGCCGCCATCAGTCCCTCCTCCCTCCCCACCGAGGGCTGCTCGTCCCAGCTGAGCCCAGTGTCTCACCCTCTGCTCCCTCCCAGGCTGCCGGGGCCCCTCCAGGGCAGGGAGGGAGCAGGGAGACCAGCTCGCCCAGCACCTGCACCCCACAGCCCATCATGCACCAGCACACACCCGTGCCAGCAGCTCCAGAGCTCCGGGGCATTGGGGCGTCCGGAGTCCCCTGGATCCATGGCTGAGCCAGGGAGACCAGGCAGGGATTGAGCACCGGGACAGGGGCGGCAAGGCACCGTCCAGAGCACATCTGACACCAAACAGCCCTTCAGAGGCCACGTGCTCCTTCCCACTGCCCTCAGCACAGAGCCCTGCATGGGACAGACCGGGAACCACTGATGGAGGACACTCCTTCTCATTTTATGACAAGTCCCTTGCTCACCTTCAGACAGCAAAGTTCACAAAGAACCTCCTGAGCACCAGGAGATGCCAGCTGAGGTCCCTGCGATACGACTGTAGCCTTAAACTTGAACTGTGCAGTATTTACTAACAGGTTGGAACTAAGTGAATGTGCACCTGACACACGTCAAGAGCTGTCAGCTCTGCAGGAACCCAGGTTGCAGCAGACACCAAACCCAGGGCTGTCAGGAAAGCATTAGAGGAAGGAGGCAAGATTAATTCCTGCTTTTCATTGGTCTCAGACCTTTCCAAAATAAAAACCACCATAACATCTTAAAAAAAAATAAAATTAAAACATCATGCTGTCGATTATCAGGAGTTGAGTTCCGCACCTGACCAACAATGAATCTCTCACAAGGTTCTGCAGCAACCACTGCATCTGGATTTTCCTCAGGGAAATGTCAGTGACATACCAAAGGGACAACTGATGCTGAGCAATACAAATTGGACTTCTATCACTTCACTGCTGCTGTACAAGGAGCCAAGAGCAGCCAGAGCTGGGTGGGAGGAGGAGCAGCAGCTCTCACTGCCAGGACCCGATGCCCTGCCTGGGACTGGCAGCCTGTTCATTCCGAGAGCAGCAGAGTAGAGGAACTCTCTGGGCTATGCATGAAAAACCAGGGTTGCACCAGGCAGAACTTCTCCCAGATGTACCCCAAAATCCCCATGTCCTTTTCCTTCCTCTTTCAAGCAGTGGTGCTGCTGCAAGTAGCTCACACAGTTGATTGTGCCACAGCAGGATATACCCGAGCACAAGTAAAAGGCTGACAACAGCAGATCGGGATTTTTTGGTCCTTCTGTGATGTGAATTAGGATTGCATATAAAAAACAATTGCTTCAATGACAAGTAAAATGCCTTAAAGTGAGACTGGAATTACTGAAAGGTTTAAATGGCACTGGCTACATGCACATACCAGCAGTTATTATGATTTCCCAAGATATTTTCTCACAGGGTCCCCTGAGGGACCTGATCAATGCACAACAGCCAGAGCTCAAAGGATGAAGGTACAGTGCTACCAATCACACACCTGCATTTCTGTCTTTGTGCCTCAGGCAACATCTTGACTCTTTTAAAAGTGTCATTGTGAGATTTTTCACCTAAAAGCTGATATTTTCAGCAAAAAGCTCCAACAAATTGAGCCTGGCACCCCAGTGAGCCATGGCCCTGCTGGTGGGCTGCAGAGTGAAGCAGGAGTGGCACATGGCACTGGCAGTTGGCACCACCAAGGACCCACCTGCTCACCTGCACAGGAGCTTTGGGACCCCCACCTATACCTGACCCCACTGAGGGCGCACACAGAAACTGCATCTCATGTGGCACATTCTTGATGGGGGTTCAAGGAAAGCCTCCCCGCGGCACAGCTGTACAGGGCTACAGCACATCTGTACGGGGCTACAGCACAGCTCCCACTGCCAGCAGGTTTTGTGCAACCAGAAAAAAAATGGCAGCAGCATCTTCTAGAAAGAAGCGAAGGAAACATTCCAGAGACAATCCTTTCCTCCTTGCTAATTAGAGACTGCCTTACTGAGAAAACATTCATTATCCCAGCTCTGCCAACCACTGCTTTGTGTTCTCTTTTTTTTTTTAAAGAAAAAGAGCAAAAAGAGCAGTCAGCAATTGCAACCCAGCTCCTCTTGCACTGAGAGCAGCCACTCACCTGCTGCCCCGGTGACACCACTTCTGTTGGCAGATCTCTCCTAACTCCTCATGCAAAAGCCACTGCAGCCCATGGGAGCTGTGGAGCTGTACTTTGGCACTACAGCACTCCTTCCACAGCCCTTCAGCGATGGCAGTGAGGGGCTGGGCCCCCTCAGAGCCCCTCCTGACACAGGACCTTGGCCAGCAAAGGGCCAGCACACCTGAGCAGACCCAGGGCACTGCTGACGGTACCTGCTGCTTTGGGGCCATGAACAGTGCACAGGCTGGTCATTAATGCAGCAAGGGACTGGGGAGCATTCCTGCAGCATCATCTGGGAACCACGGTGCCTGTGCCAGAGGAAAGGGAATTCATGCAGCTTTAGGGTCTGCAAGAAGCTTAAAGAACTGTCTTATGGTAACAATTAACAACAGTTACTAGATTTTGGAACCTCTGCATAGAAAATCTGATTCAATGTAATACAATCCTTGAACTTTTGATGCGTTCAAAAGACAGGAGAAAGTAAGAACTCGATAGCTCAGGCAGTATCCCCAACAGAGGGGATAATATAGGCTGTAATGATGCACTTGAAATGAGAAAAAAATTGATGGTTACATTTGGATAAGGTATTCCAAAATTGGCTTTGAGAAAATTAGATTTGTCTAAATTATTTTTTTTTAAAGTGAGGAAATCATATTATCATAAGGGCACATTCCCCCAAAATGAGAATTTTGCACATTAGATGGTATTATGGAGCACAGCTCAAGTTGTGCTCCCCCAGTGCAGCCACTCCTGCACCTGCACAACGAGTCACAGGCACAAACAGGCTGTGGATTCCAGTACAGCACGGGAGGACACTGAGGCACAGCGGGAGTGAGCACAGTCAGCTCTGTGCTCTACAGCAGGTACAGCCAGCCCAGGCACCGGAGCCTCCCGGGGCACTGCAGCTGTCACAGCCAGAGGAGCGAGGAACACCAGCCCACCCTGTCAGTCAGAGCCCGTATCTGGGGGATCTGCAGGTTCCAGTGACCCTTCTCTTGGGCACAGTGAGCGTGGGGATGGTGTCCCATCAGCAGCGTGTCCCAGTGTGGGGGAGCAGAGGGACAGTGCTCCCACGTGCATTCCAACACGGATGTCAGCTCAGGGTTCAGGGAGCAGCCTGACCACCACCTGAAGCCTCACCTATCTCCTTCTGAAGACAAATGGATGGGACAGGGCAGGCACAGGATGGGATCCTGGAGACACAGGAAACTGCTCCAGCAGAGAGAAGCCAGTAGCACTGCAGCCAGGCCAGGGCAGGACACTGTGCTGCTCTGAGATGTGAGAGGAGGCTGGAAATTAGGGGAAGTTTAAGGAGGAACCTGAAAGCCCAGAAGGGGGTTTTATGCCAGATGCTGGAGCAGACGAGCAGTTTTCTAAGCAGAGGCAGGTTCCTGTTTCTGGCTTTGACTGAGCAGATGGGCACCGTAAGGCACAGCAGGAGACAGCTACACACCAGTCCTTTCCTCTCAGCCTCTGCAATGCAGCCATTGAGCACGGCAGCATTCCTGGCCCAGGGATCCAGCCCATGCCAGCTGCACACCCCCCTGCCTTGCCCCGGGGACTGGGACAGGGGGGACAAGGGCACAAAGCCCCCAGGGCTGTGGCACCCTGTCCACAGCAGAAGGGAGCAGAAACAGGTCCAGCCAGCTGGGTCTGGCACACGGGGTTGGGCACCCCAGGGCTCAGCCAGGAGCAGTGGGCACACAGGAGTGGGCACTCAGGGGCACCCCAGGAGCCCCCACCCCACCCCAGGCAGAGCCAAGGACCGGGATGTGCTGGCTGCAAAAACGCCAAAACCAATGCAGTGTGCAAAGCATGAGAGAGCAAGAGGTGTAACTCACTGATGTAAGTAGCAATTCCAACAGGAATTTCAGGTTATTCCACCGTGCTTTACCAGCACATTAACATACACCTTTACCAAAAGGGAGATGGACCATTTTTGACAGAGGCCTCCGAGGAAGGGAAAGGTGGCAGTGCCCTAGTTACTGGGACTGGACTCGTAGTGAACAAGGGAAAGCACTGAGGAGGGTGAGCAGACACAGGCTTGATCAGGGGATGCAGGACAGGAGTGGGCTCAGGGGATGTAGGACAGGAGCAGGCTGACACAGAGAGCAGTGACACAGGCTCTGTGTCTCCCCCTGCAGCAGCTTCACGGACATGGGCTCTTACCCTGCAGCTGCACCGATGCTTTTTTCCCCTAAATCTTTACAAGTAACTCCATGATTTGTTTCTGACAGGCAACAGAAAAGAACGTGACTGCAGCCAGCCAACAGCAGATTTAATATCTGCCTCACATGTCTGTTGCTGCATTAACCCTGTCATTTACCCAACCTTATGGTGATAAATGCAGAGGGACTGGCGAGAAGCCACATATCAACAAGTTATGTGTTCAAATAAAAACCATCACTTAAGACTCTGCAGCTCCATGACCTAGAATAGCTGGTCTAGGTTGTAAAGAGAGTTTTCTGATTTTAAATAGTTGTAAATAAGATGAAGAATGAGCAATTAGATTTGAGGATATACAATTTCTTTAAACAGGGAGGCAACTTCAAGCCTTAGTCACTAGAAAAACTTTATAGTCATTCCCTGCCCACCTGACACTGAAGTCTGCTATGCAGCCTGTTATTTCATTTCTCCTCTGAGGTTACAGTCATGCACATAAACCAGTCTGTTCACATCAGCAGCAAGAGATTACCTCATCAACCACCAACCAAGTGCAGAAGCTACAAGAAGTAAAATATATGCTGGTTTACAAAGCTACTTGAGAAAAGGAGCAGCTTCTAGTGCATCTTCAAAGCCATCCAAGCAGAATATATTTGTATAGCAGACTGAGACAGCTGCTTCAGGTGAAATTGGTGAGAAAAGTATCCAGAGAACCGGACAAGGAGAGGAAAGCCAGCCCTGCCAAGCATGGAAATACCACATTCCAAAAAGTAAAAAAATCCACTATCAGAATACACAGTCAGTGAGCAATTACAAAATACCTACAATACTCTTTAAATGAAAAACAGGGAATTCTCTATATAGGATAACTTTGTTCCTCTCCTGGAGTCTGCAATGTAGTGGCATTTACCAGAAAGAACCAGAGCACAGGGATACACCAGCTCTGACTCAGACAAGCCTTGCTGACCTACCCCAGCACGTCTGTAACAAAGCCACACTGCTCCCAGTGCTCTGCCCACCACAGCAACCCCAGCCCCACAGACTGAGACAGGAAACTATGACAACACCTTTGGAAAGGTGAGCCTGAGCAGGATCATCACTGTGCATCCCACCTTCTGTCACACAACCAGTCTGTGCAGCAGGAGCACGGTGCCAGTGCTGCCCTGCAGCTCTGCACAGACCTGTTTGGGGAAGCCTTTAAAGCTCCAAACTGCAGCAGCATCACGGGTGCCAGGAGGGCAGGGGGCTGCAGGGGCTGCCTCTCTGCAGAGATCTCTGCAGCAGGGAGCTTTCCACCAGCACCAGAAAACAGTCACCTGTTTTCTGATGTAAAACGAGACAGAACTTCTGGAGAGAGTCAGGGCTGCCTGTGCAGGAAGAGGCATCCACTGATACCACCTGATGTTGGATTCTTACAGTCTCAGTGACAACATCCACCTACAAGAACAGATGCAAAGGTGGAAAAAAAAAGGAGCCCTTTTTAATAGGATTTAGAGCAAAACCCTTTGGGACCAGACAACACCAGAACATGAGCAGTCCATTCCACACAGATTGATATGCAGCTCCATCGAATCCTGGAGCATTTCCCAGGATTGCAGCATGGGGGACACAGGAGCCACCACTTGCTCTCCCTCAATCCCAGGCAACACATCCAAGGCTTCACTGACCTCTCTGGACTGAGTATTTAGGACAGCACTTGCCTGAAGAGCCTGAGAACGAGGAGTTTTCCAGAGACCAGGAATTATGCAGAGTTCCTTAAAAGGAACTCTGAAAAGCAGGGAAGTAAGTACCTTATTTGCATAAGGAGTTAGATATGCATCTTCTCACAAAATCATGTATTCTTTTGATCTCGGTGCCTCCTGGGCAGAAAGGAGAGCTGCAAATCCTCAACAACAGCAAAACATGATGGGTAACTGCTGCTCAGACACAGAGAAAACAAAATACCTACAACACCCCTGACAGTATTGTTACTGTCAGAGCCAACAGTGCCAGGCAAGAAGCCAGACTGATAAAAAGGTTAAAATATCAGAATTAAAGTTTTTACTGATGCTTTCATACTCAGTGACTTGCTTTGGTGCCACCTAGTGCCACACAGCAAGGTTCTGCGTGGGGATGGCACCTAAAAACAGGTTCAGATCTGCAAGAGGGCTGCAGGAATTCCATCATCTCCCCGTTCCCAAGGGAGCAGTCAGGTCTGGTGGAATTGCTGAGATCTGAACCGTTTTGCCAGTTTTCCTATCAAAACTTGTAAGCAGAAAGTGAAGCACAGAAAAATTACTGCATTTGCATACTGGTAAAAGAAAGCCCAGTCTGGAGCACAGCCTTACAAACAGGTATTGGCAAAATCCCTTTGAACAATGTCAAACACTGTGATGCCATCATGGCATAGGTGAGGTTCTGCAGGTTTGAGTGCCTCCCATGTGCTGGGTTCTGATGTGCTTTATTCAAATCATGAGAAAGGAACAGCAACTTGCCATTTCCACCCCAACCTGGGGGATACATTAGGAAGTTACACACATTTATCTCGTAATTATGGATGCAGCTTTTTCCTTCAAGAATTGAGAGATGATAAATTTTAAAAAAATTCCACTCCTTGGCATTCATCACTGAAATGAGTGGGGCTGGGGCGATCAAGACCCTGACAGCAGAACCACTGTGCAGTACCTAGAGATTGGCCCTCAACGTGCCTCAGCTCCTCACTGGGAATTCCAGAGGAAGCTCCTTTCAGAAAGTTCCTCTCCCGGCCAGGGAGGGGAAGGTGGGCTCTTCTGTTTTAATTTGAATTTTTTTTCCCCAGAACATCATCCTGGCACAGGCCCTGCCTCATCCTGGATCCACAGCTGCCAGTGGGACTCCTGAAGAGCATTTCCGCTGAAAACCTACAGCAGCACAAAGGATGGGGTACAATTTGTCCTATGGAAAACTGCCAGGTAAAATAACGATGGAAATATAAGTGATTGAGAAGCGTTTACCCTGTTACTGTCAGTTCCTACCAACATTTGAAAGAAATAAGTCATTTCAGCACGGGCCAGCCTGGTTTGCCTCACCAGCCAAGGTCAGAGCATAAACAACATGAAACAAAATGTACTGTCATTTTATGACAGAGTTTGTAAGTCTGAAATTTTTTGCAAACAGTTACACAAGAAATATTAGAATCCCCTAGAGACTGTGATTTTTAAATACATTTAAGTAAACTAAGTTTTAAATGAGCATTTTGATAAACCTGAGGAGTCTTTCCAGAGCCCTGTCTCCTGACAAACATCATCTCAGCTCACAGGTTGCATTCTATCAGGAAAGCCAAGAGCTGACAACCTGCAGTTTTGATTCATGGTTCACCCGAGCAGCCTCTGGACTGCCCACAGAGAGCCCGTTTTAAAGAGGACAGTTTTAAAACGGCCCCGTTTGTAAAGCACCAGAAAAAGCTTTAAACTTGTTTTCCCTCCTTCCCCCAGACGATCGCCTCAGCCCAGACAACAGCACCTCGCCCAACGCCAGCTCCCCCGGGAACTCCACACACGACGAGTTCACCACCATCGTCCTGCCCGTGCTCTACCTTGTCATCTTCCTGGCCAGCCTCCTGCTGAACGGCCTAGCAGTGTGGATCTTCTTCCACATCAGAAATAAAACCAGTTTTATATTTTACCTCAAAAACATCGTGGTTGCAGACCTGCTCATGACACTGACGTTCCCGTTCAAGATCATCCAGGACTCGCAGCTGGGACCGTGGCACTTCAACTCCTTCCTGTGCCGCTACACCACGGTGCTGTTCTACACCAACATGTACACCACCATCGTCTTCCTGGGGCTCATCAGCATCGACCGCTACCTGAAGGTGGTGAAGCCCTTTGGAGACTCCAGGATGTACAGCATCACCTTCACCAAGATCCTGTCAGCCTGCGTGTGGGTGGTGATGGCCTTCCTGGCACTGCCCAACCTCATCCTCACCAACGGCTACCCCACCAGGAGGAACATCGACGACTGCCTGAAGCTGAAGTCTCCCCTGGGGGTCAAGTGGCACTCGGCTGTCATCTACATCAACACCTGCATGTTCGTGGTGGTGCTGATAGTGCTGATAGGGTGTTACATTGCCATATCCAGGTACATTTACAAATCCAGCAAGCAGTTCATCAGCTCATCCAGCCGAAAGCGGAAGCACAACCAGAGCATAAGGGTTGTCGTGGCTGTGTTTTTTACCTGCTTTCTGCCTTATCATTTGTGCCGAATACCCTTTACTTTTAGTCACCTGGACAAAATTTTAGATGACTCTGCCCATAAAATTTTGTATTATTGTAAGGAAATGACACTGTTCCTGTCCGCATGCAATGTCTGTCTGGATCCAATCATTTACTTTTTCATGTGCCGGTCGTTCTCACGAAGGCTGTTCAGGAAATCCAACATGAGAACCAGGAGCGAGAGCATCAGGTCCCTGCAGAGCGTCAGGAGATCAGAGGTGCGCATCTACCACGAATACACTGATGTCTGAGGGCACCCACAGAGACTCTGCTCACTTATGAGATTGTTTGTATATCGTGTAAATAAAATGTCTCTTTGAGTACCTGACCATGGAAGCTCATTAAGGAATGTGCAGACATGTTCAGTTCTTCTGTGTCAGCTCACCAACATCCATCTCAAATCCCATCCCCACAGGGATCAGGCTCACTCCAGGAAGGTTTGGGGCTGTTTTGGTAGGTTGGTTGGTTTAAAGGCCAACCTAAGGCTGCCTCAGCTTAGAAAATAACCCAGAGCTGCAGGAGGCTCCAGCCAGGATGGACACACTCTGGCCTCAGAGCAGGATCCAACAGGAGGGGTCAGCACCCCCAGGGTCCAGTGGATGGTGGCAGGTGAGCAGGAGGGGAGGAGGTGGCACAGGCCCTGGGGGTCCCTCGCTGTGCCTGGCACAGGGTGAGGCTCAGGCTGCCCAAACAGCAGCGTGGCAGCACCTCACCCAGGGTGTGAACCCTCTGAACCCAACAACATTCACACAGATCATTTTGTCCTGGACTCATCGGGGACTAATCAGACTTGTTTAGATCAAAAGCTGATCAGACAAAAAATAACCAACTTAAAAAAGGCAGGTTGGCAGGAACAGGCAGGTGCCCTGAGCAATCCATGCTCACAGCCAGCCCTGGGCTGTAGTGCAGCTGCACAGGCAGGAGATGGCAACAGTCCATCAACCAGTGCATTACACAGATAAGGACTTTCCTTCAATACAGGAAAAAAGTGTTTGACAAGAAAACCCTGAAAATGAAGCACTCAAATAACAAGATTAAATTCTGCACGAGAACATCTTTGATGAAGTTTTCTGCTGAAATAAGGATTCTTTCTTCTTTTTTTTTTTTTTTACAATGTTAGTTTAGGTTTAGATTTTGTTTTATGAATAATTAAAAAGCTGAAATGTAAGTATGATAATATTTGGATTAGTGAAAGTATTATAAAACTACTTACATTGTCCAGGGGAGAACATTTCTGGAAAGGAAGACAGGATATTTTGGATATTTATCCTACTTTAAATAAAAATACTTTAAATGGCTAAAATACCACAGATAAACCCTGTTTCCTAATCAGCTCTGCAGAAAACTGTTCACAGACACCCTCAAAGACTAGTTCAGGGACCAAATCTGCCATTTAGTACCCTGAGGGGTCCATGCACATACAAACTCATGTTAAGAGAACCATTCTGGGTTTCATAGTTTAAATTCTCGCAAGCACCAAATTGAATGGAATGATAATATTTAGTTCTGTACACAGACATTCCTAACCAAAGACTTTCCTCTTAGGTCTTATATGGTTAAAGTAAATCAAGACCAAGTTCTTCTGGTCTCCCTTTTACAGCTGTAAAGCACCAAGGGTTTATGGTTTGTTAAGTTGTGCCTGATAATTCCTGTGTTAAATTCACAGTGACCTTTTCCCAGGTCGATGGTGGAATTCCCACACAATACCAGCAAAGCCCAAAGAGCCACTTCAGCGGAAAAATCCCTGTGTGTCCCTCGCCAGGGACACTAAGGGCAGGTGAGGAGATGGAGAACAGGCATGCAGGGTCCAGGATCCACCCTGGCACAGCGTGGAGGTGATGGTACAGCGCAGGGATGGCTGCAAGAACACCACCAGATGGGCACCCACATCCCTCCAGCAGCTGTGTACCCTCCTGACAGGATGCACACACACCACCTTTCCCACTACACACTTATTTTTTTAGCTAAAGGATAGATTTTCACAGGATTTCCTCCTAGGATTCCTCATATGAACTTCACACCAAAAAATCTATTACACAAAGCAACCACACTCGGGTGTTGGGGCCATGCCCTTCAAAGAACAGCCTGAAGAACGGTCCCCCCTTTCCAGGGGACTAAAGGGATAAAGCAGTCGGTAGTTTCTGGGAAGTGTGGTCCCAGGAGTGGGGCATCCATATGAAATCTGGGAAGGGAAGACTCGGCCACACACTCTCAGCACACAGGCCAGCCACGACCAGCCTGGGCTCTGCAGCCTGACAACTTGTATGCAGACAACCCTTCACTGTAAAATCACCCCAAAAGCAGTTTACTTTATCTGGACATGGTGTATCTGTGATAATCTCCCATCACTGGTTTGTGCACACACTCACACACACAACAGCTCTTTGAAGATGTGGTTTGTGAAATATTTTCCCAGGGCTAAAAATGAATTATGCAACAACATCCCAATCCCCAAATACCAGATAACTATATTTAATTTGTCCAGATTTGACATGGAATTTTGGTCCTTAAAAGTCCATCTTGAAAGAAAAAGGTACAAGGAAGCTTGAAGGGAAAGTCTCAGGCCCCAGCCTACACTGTCATTTCAGAGCCACATCAGGGCAGACACAGATGTGAACTGTGGCTGTGCAGTCCCAGAGTACCATTTTTAACAGGAAACACAGTTTTCTGGTTGGAAGCACAACAGCAGATCTGACATAAGAATGTAAAGAGCAATTCTTGAACAACTAAACAATTCATGGACACTTCAGATTTTTTCATTCAGTAAACTTGGCATTACAGTGTTTGTAATTCAAATTTAATTATATTTCACATACACTGATTGAATAGCCCAGGCAGAACTCTCCATGCCAGGGGGTTATTGTGGTAGAAGTGTGATTTGAACTCATACTCAGAGCCAGCTCCAGACCTCAACTGGTGCAGGACTTTTGTCACTACATACATTATACCCTCTACTTCTGAGGTTTCTCTAGCAATGACATTTCCTGTGGCTTTCCACCAGTGCAGCTTCACAGGAATCCTAAAAAAGGAAATTAAACCCACCCAAAGTTCTAAAAAAAAAAAAAAAAAAAAAAAAAAAATCCATGTGGTGCTCACCAGGCTCTCCTGATGGATCAAGCAGAGGGAACCATAACCAGCATGGGCACAACGGGCTCACCCAGCCAGGCATTGGTGTTGGAAGCATCAAACAGGGAAGCCAATGCAGAACTCAATATGTGACAGAGCCCATGGTGCAAACATGACAACAGGATGGAGGTCTTGTGGCTTGTGTTACCCAGAAATGCTCTGTACAAACTGAGTCCACCGCTCACCTAAATATAGTCTGTACAATGCACCCACAAAGAACAGAAGATTGGACCACAATCCCACCCACAGCACTTTGCACAGTAGTAGTTAATAAGGTACAAAAAGTACCCCAGTTTTGCACCTGACTGGGGGATGAGAACTGGACAGGAAATTGCTGGGACAGTTCTCTGAGTTCGTCCTCCTCACCCTCCCCAGGAGAGACACTGCTCAGTAAGTGCTGCCAAATATTAAACCTGTGCTATTAAACTTGTGATTGCAATTGTGTTGATAGTGTTCTATAGAGCTACTCTGCAGTTAATGTATTTATCACCAGCAATCTAAAAGAACTGTATATGCTGCATTCAGTAACCTGTGCTATTGGTGGCCTCGAGTGGCTCTTTTGAATGTGACCAGACCTGCAGTTCACAGACCATTCATCCACCTGGTGTCACACCTAGTTTTGTTCTTGCAGCATTAAACTGACAGGTACAGGATTGCCATGGATAAATTATTGCAGAGATACAAGTGTGCACCGACCCAGGAAGGGATAGAACAGGCCCAGAAATGTTGGAAGGATGAGAACAAATATATTAGAGCAAATAGAACAGTGTATAAATCAGCTGAAAACAGAAAGAAGAAAACATAAAGGAGTTATCTATGCAGTTTTGGGAGCTTGTTTATCTTGTGAGCAAAAGGAAATCAGAAGTTCTCCATTTCCTGAAAAGGTTACAGATGTAGAATATCAGACTCTGAAGTCGCAAATGAGGTAATTAAAACATCATTGCCTTTCAAGAAAGAGACATGGGAGAAATTGAAAAATTATATAGATATTCTTCTAAATCAAAATGAGCAACTAGAAATACTACTGTCTGTGGCTGAAAGACAAGAGGAACAGCTGCAGGAAAGGCTAGGTAAATTACTTGATCAAACCCCACATGAAGCACTCTCTAATCCAGACCAGCACAGCCTCATCCCTCAGCACCCTGCTGCCCCTCATGCCCCCCATAAGGCAGAACGTCTGCACCAGGAGTGGCAGTGGTGCCATCTGAACACAGACACAGGCATGGTGAGTGAGTTCCAGACAGATCCTTGTAAGGCACCAGAAGGCTGTTCCACAAGGATGCACAGACATCCACTCATCAGCCAAACAAAACTGAGCAGAAAAGCTTTGCTGGCAGGTTTGGCAGGGTAAAAACCCCAACCAGAAGTCCTGCAATACTTTTGTAATTAGCCAGCCTTCTAGGGGGATTATCCTAGTAAAATATTTGTCTTGTTCATCCTGCTTTTCCCAAAGCTTGGCCACCAACCCAATAGGATCTGTGTGATTTCCCGTTCAGCAGGGCTGGAAGCACTGCCAGCTCTGTTAGCAGGTCTGCCAACGGCCCAGGTAACACCCCCAGGCACAGGTATCACTCACACCTGGCTGTGTCAGAACCTGTCAGCCCCACTCCTGCCAGAAAAGGCTGCAAAGCTGCCACCCCACGTGTCAAGAACCAAATCACCCCCAACCCTTTTGTCACCAGACATGCTCTGACACACTGGTAGTGTTCTCCCTCTCAGGCTCTGGGACAGCAGTCCATCAGCAAGACCATAAAAAGGATTTGTTTCATAGGCCCTGAGCTCAGACAAAGCATTAAAAAGCTTCTCTTACTAAAACAACCAGCAGAAGGGAATTTTGGATTTTGGAGGAAGAAGCAGACTTGTATGACCGAAGGTAAAATGTGTTATCAGTTTGTTCTTAAGCTACCAAAAGTACATGGTACAGAGCAGGGTCTTCTGGCAACCCCCCTCACTGCTTGCTTTCTAAACCTTTGGAAACAGCAGCAGTATCTTTAGATCCTTAAACACTCAGTTTGGCTGGCATTTTGGAAAAAAACCATGTTTGTATAACGGAGCGAGCCCACGGTTTGCCCTGGTGGCCAGAGCCATTCCAGCAGGGTGAAGCTGTACACAGAGCTGAGGAGCCCCACCCGCCCCTTAAGCTCTTAATCCTCTGCCCTGGACAACTGCTTATTTCTCACTGCAAAAAATTATCTGTGCTGCAATGTTTAATCCATCACAGGACAGCAGCTTACACTGGCAAACACTGCACTGCCCCTTTTCTGGGGCTCCCCACGCTGCTCAGAGTGCACGCTTCCCTTCCTCACTGCAGCCAGCACTCTGACTGACACACTTGGGTTTAGTTCAACAATTCTATAAAAGTTTCAACCAAGAATGCCATTTTAAACCAAAAAGCACAGCCATACTATAGGAAATCCTACAACAACAGAATTTCAAAATATAAAGGATGAACATCTAAAGTATAAACTACTCACATACACACACACAACTTTTGATCAACTCCACTGCCAACAGTCTGTCCAGACCATGCACTGTTGAAATCAGGTATCCAACTTGAGAGTACGTGAAGAGTTGTGTTGTGTTTCAAGTAAAAGGATTGTCATCAGAAAAACCAAACTATAACAAAAATTGAAAAATAATATGTCAGATGAAAGCACAGCGTGAGGGAGACAGGCAACATCCCCATCAGGCCAGGCAAGGGATGGCTGTTTACAGCCCCGGACATTTAACGTGGAAAGGTGCATTTCAAGCTTTTCCTCCTCTACCTCAATGCATTAACACACACAAAGTTGTGTTCTTCACACACCATTCAAAGCAAACACCATTATCTTTATTTCCTCCTGGGCAATGAAGTTGGTGAGTTACAGAGTTGCTGCAAGCCTAATCAGCAGGGTCCCATGGCCCATTCAGAGACCCCACTCCATTTATTTCAAAATAGTCTGGGTTCCACACTCCAAAAATGTTTTGCAAAGCACAGAAAACAATGCTGGACTGTGCCAGAACTAAATACCAACTTCTCACTTTAACCTAAAGAAATTTCCCCTCTAGGAAGAAGGAACGTACCCTTCTGCTCAGGGGCAGGCTGTGCCCAGCAGCTGCCCTGACCCTTCATCCTGGGCAGCCAACACCATTACATAAGCAGAGCCAAACAAAAATTGTTCTAAAAACATCTCACAAAATGTCAGTGGGAATTGTTCTGGAAGTCACAGGACCAGGCACAGCAACCAGGACTGACAGGAAGGCACGTGGAGAAGGGGCGCGAGATTTCCCTGGAGCGTTGGCTCCGGTGTTTGCTGCGCCCCTGGAAAGCCAGCCAGCCCTCCCAGCACAAACCTGAGCCCCTGGAAAGCCAGCCAGCCCTCCCAGCACAAACCTGAGCCCCTGGAAAGCCAGTCGGCCTTCCCAGCACAAACCTGAGCCCCCATAAAGCAACCGCTGGAAATCCACTGCAGCACATGCTGACATCGATCCAAGTTACTCAGTGTAGATGAGTGACATCACATTCTAAAGAAGCCGTAAATACGGCACTGGTGTTGTTTTCCTCAGAGGAACAAAGTCAGCACAATGCAACAGTTTGTTAAACATTCCCACACCCCCCAGCCCCAGCAGGGCTCACGTCCAGCAGCCCCAGGAGCGCTCACCCCCGGCAGTGCTCGCTGCCAGAGCTCCAGCACAAAGCCAAGCAGAGGCAGCAGGGATGTGCCCGAGCTGTCCCCCACTCGGCTCAGAGGAGCAGCCAGCCCAGTCACACAGGTTACCAGGGCTGACAAGAACAAGAGGCCACACTTTCTCTGGTTTTTCCTGGGCGGAGAGTGCAGCAGGGGGAGGCATAGAAAAGAATATCCAAACCGCTACGATCCAAACTGATTCATCTACTTTACAGCTTCCCAGCCCCATTTCTAGGTGGCACAAGAGCAACTCAGGATCTGATCTGAGACTCCAGGAAAGGAACTGGGTATCAGAGACCACTGAGAACCCCTTTTAAGCCAGGTGGAATTTTCCGAGTCAGACTCCCCATTCAAATCCAGTTTTTCAAACAGGGAATAATAAACAGGCAATCAAACCCCAAAGATGTACCACACATGGATGTCACCCCAGCAGAGGCCAGCCCTGCAGTGACACATTTACCATATAAGACCATAGCAAAGGCCGCTTCCATCACACAGAGGCTGGCAGTCTGACTCAAAGTGTTGGTTGCAGGCTCAAGTCATGATTTTTCTGATTAATCAGCAAAAAAGCATATTCAGCTCTTTGCTAAATTCTCAAACACTTGAAATAATAGGAAGAACTTCTGAATGTTTCAGTTATTTTCTCCAAATTTCACTAAGTCTCTGAACAATGACCTCCTTCAACAGAAGTGCCCATGGGAGGGAGAGTTTCCATCAAGGTTGGGGGACAATTCTGCTTTGCCAGAAGTTCCTCTTACCCTTTATTTTATATTCCTCTTTCAAACTCAGTTGTCTTGGCCAAACTGCACTTCTCTTCCTCTCCTGCAAGGATTCCATCTGGACACAACTGGAACATTGCTTATTTTAATTTTAGGCTTAGATGAGGAAGCTGTTGGAAAAAGTTTGTTGTAGGTCACACTCTGAAAGCTGACCCTGGTCCCAAAAGGGATATTGAGGCTTCTGCTGCTGCTTCTGGGGAGAGGAAGCACAGAAATGAAGGAAAAAAAAAAAGTCAAAGTTTTGGGTTTTTTTAGAATTAATTACAAACTCTGTCTCAGAGAACCAAAGGTTTTTAAAGCCAAAGCCTTATCTAACCTATTCCTCTTGTCCTCACTTCAAGAAATGACCATGGGGTGGACAGAAAGAGATGGAAAATTTGGCTGATTGGTGCCTTCTGGGGAAGACCTGAGAAGCCTCGTGCACTGTCCTGCCTGACCCATAAACCAACAACCAAATCCATCACCCCAAAGCCATGAACTGACCACCACAGCTCGAGCTGGGAGTCTCAGAAATGAGAGAGGGGCAAGAGTGCTCACAAAAATGTACAGACAGTTTTACCTCTCAAGATATCCCCTATTGCAATGAGAGAGATTCAATGAAACTGGGGGGAAGGAAGGAACTGGAGGTTCAGGCTGACACGCACTGGCCCCGAGAGGACTTCACACAACATCAACACATCACAGAAGGTACATTCATTTCTTTGTGCCTTTGGGCCCTCCTTGTATACAGATAAACCCTCACAAAAGGAATGCCCATGAGGAATTGTATATTTACTGGAGGGTTTGGGTAACACACTGTCAAGCAGAGCTCAAGTCATGCACTAGATGTTTATCAGCTCTAAGATACACAATTTACATATTTCATTTATTTTAAAATAAACATTTCAATTTCAATTTCTCTCCCCCAACCTCAGCTCCCTCTCACAATATACTCCTTTCCCACATCCACAAAAATATTAGCTTTTCTATTACCACACATTTTCACTAATTCTGTGCTTGATTTCAAAGCCTGCCAGTAAACTTATGGGAGGAATAGAAAAGGAGGAAGCCAGGCAGGGGAGTAGGATTAAAAGAAAAGAACAGGACAAAAAAAAAAAAAAAAAAACAAAAAAAAAAAAAAAAAAAAAAGAAGAGGAAAAAAAGCAGCCAAACACCAAAGACCCATCAGGTATCCCCAGAATCCATCTCCCAGTCTGAGCACGCCCTGGGCAGGCACCACGCAAGCCCGTGGCTCCAGTTCAGAGCCCTCTCATGCACGGAGCAGCAGTCCCGGGGCAGGATGCGTCACAGGAAAGGTCGCAGCCAGCCCTGGGAACAGTTTAGGAAAAGCAAACTCCAGCCGTGCAGTTGGGACGCTCGCTGCTGTCTGTGCCAGCTGCACTTGTGTCCCTCCCGGCCGCTGCTCAGCGTCCCTGTCCCGGACCGGCCCCGGGCAGCGGCAGCTCCCGGAGCCCGGCACCAGCTGGGCAGGGCAGGGCACGGCCCCCCAGCCCTTCCCCTTCCTGCTCTGAAATCCCCCGCCCGGGCGAGGAGCGCCGATCTGCCCAAATCCCCCCGGGACGGGAGCGCCGATCCCGGCACAGCCTCCGCCGGGAGCGCGCACGGGGCGCGCGGGGCCGGGACCGGGACAAGGACCGGGACCTGACATTCCCAGGCTGCAGCTTCCCGGCCCTTTTTCGTGCCAGGGCAGCTGCGAAGGGCTCGTCCTGTCCTGTCCGTCTGTCCCTGTGCTGCAGCTGAGGAGGAACCACAGGCGCCATCCCGCACTTCTGTCCAGGTGAGACGCTGCCTTCCATCACCTGCTCCTGCCCCCTGCCAACGTTCTCAATTAACTGCCACTGCGATTTTATTTTTTAAACTGGCAAATAAGGTGAACATCCATACTTTCTGCAAACCACTAACAACTCAGAGCACAAAGCAGCAGCTGTAACTAACTACAGAAACCTGTACAGAAACTGCTCCACATCTGTGAGGCTGAGCCAGCACAGATGGAGGACACACAGGCAAGGATTCCTCTTCTCTGTCTTAAGAAAAATATCTTTTCTTAGCAACTACTTTTGTTTTAATTTACGACTGAGGAAATGTAACTGTATAAAACTCATAGTTTAAAACATCAGAAATAGAATTTAAAGTAAAATATTCAAATGACAAATTTTACCATTAAAAAAGAATATTAAAGGGAACAATTTCTTTATTTGAAACATATTTTACTACTTTTAAAAGTCTAGTTTTAGGACAACAAAATTACTGATTATTAAAATGTTTTATTGACCTAGTGCCCTGATTTTAGCTAGGGAAGAGTGAATTTTGTCCCGGTAGCTGGTACACAGCCGTGTTTGGGTTTGGGATGAGAACAATCCTGGTGGTTCAGCTGTTGCTGAGCAGGGCTTGCACCAAGTCAAGGACTTCCCTGCTTCTCATGCCCTGCCAGCACAGAGAGGCATAAGGAGCTGACCCACCACTTGTTTTTCTCGGGGTTTGTTTATCTCTCTTGGTTATTATTCTTTTCATTGCAATCTTTTTGTCATTATATTTCAGTTCTTAAACTGTTCTTATCTGATCCTAACATTTCCTCTCATATCCACCACTCCGACATGGTAATTTGGAGATAGGAAGGATCTCCGTGGGGAAATTTTGAGGCTTAATTAAAAAAACATTAATATTTAAGCTAGATCTGAAAATGATACTACATGCAAAGAGCTCAGAGCATTGTCCAAGTTTCCATGTGGGTATCAGGGTTTGCACAGACTTCACAGTGTAACCTTTTAATGCTAAAAGCTTATGGGGTCAGAATAATGCAGACCCTCGTCTAAAAATCAGAAACAAAAAGGGAATGAAAAATTTAGCTTATCAGAAAAATGAAGCTGTTGAATTTCAGATTTCAAGAGAGCACAGGGACTGCTAGACAGTAAGGAGAAGTGAAACAATTACTGGTGGGTTTTGCAAGACAGAAATACAATTCTGCCCTTGAGGTGTCCGGACGCTGCGGCCAAAGGAGCCCGCGCTGCCCTTGAGAGCTTTAACAGGAAATACATCCCCTTATCTGCACTGCTCTGTGCACTTGTACACACTGCTGCATGTACCTGTACACACTGCTGCATGCACCTGTAGATCTGCACTGCTGTATGTACCTGTACACACTGCTCCATGTACCTGTAGATCTGCACTGCTGTATGTACCTGTACACACTGCTCCATGTACCTGTAGATCTGCACTGCTCCCTGCACCTGTACACACTGCTCCCTGTACCTGTACACACTGCTCTGCTCTGTGCACCTGCTGGCTCTCCTGCCATGTCCTTCAGAACACGTGCCAGGAGAACATCCCCTATGATCCAGCCAATGCAATACCTGCGGTCACCGACTGCTGCCTCCTCACTACAGCATCCTGGATTTTGCCTTTTTGGATTCAAAGTGATCTGTTAATGTAGAGTTGTTCACACTTCTGCTCTTCCCCTTACTAACTGCAGCTGCAGACAGGACACACCCACAGTGTCACCAGGCTCGCAGGGCCACAGCCACAGTGACATTCCCAGGACACACATCCATTCTCAGCTGCTGTCAGAGGGGACACGGTCCTCACCAGCACCCCAAGGAGCAGTTGAGGAGAGACACGGCTCGCTCGGCCCTCTGTCCTTACACACCAGCCCCGAGGGGTCTGGAAGGCACAGCAGTGAGGAACTGAGACACTGCAGAGGTTACACTGCACTGACTGACCCCCCTCCCCAGAGCCATGCAGAAAGGGAGCACCAGCACCACGTCTGGTGCCAGTGCAGTTACTCCCTTACTGCTTCCTGCAGTGGGAACACGACTTTATTTCTTCATCCTAATTCATCCTTCGTCATCCTAATTCCACTCTTCATCTCATTTCCCTCCACTACACCTCTGTGACAAACAAGAACAACTACCACCCAACACACCATTTTCAGGCACTAAAATAGCCCATGGTGTATTTTGCATACCTTTATTCTCTTAAGTATTAAAACCCAGACATTGCCCCATGACAAATGACATAATAAGAGCAGTAAATAACAAAATGTTAGTCTCTTGGCAAACTTGCAACACGTTAAATCTACCAACAGTCACCACAGTCTCCACAGTCACCACAAGCACTGTCTTCCAGAAATCAGCAATTCCAGCCAGGGACCCTGAGCGGCTCCACCTGGCACCCACCCCACAGGCTGCCAGGCAGGGCTCCTCTGTGGGGATGCAGAGAAGGGTCAGAGCAGCCCTGAGCAAGCACAGACTGAGAAGTGTCCCAGTGCCTGGGGGAGAGGGTTCCCCTCAGCCAGCCCCAGACACCCAGCCGGGCACGTGGGAGCAGGGACAGCACCCACAGCTCAGCACAGCTCCCTGGCCCTGCCTGTGCTCCTGAGCCTTGCCCCTTCTGAGACCCCCAGGGAGACCCACAGCAGCTTTCTCACTGGATTGCACCAGCATGGCCAGCACTGCAAGTCTGCCCAGTACCGACATTCCCACCACACTAGAGAGAAAATCTTAAACCAAGGTTCTTCTTTTAGCACACTCAGCACAATTTGCAATAGCTGCGGTGTGTGTTGTGCTTCCTCCATCTCTAGCTTCCTCCTAACTTCAGAGGTACCATCAGGCACGATCATCTGCCCTGATTAACTCCATTTCGCAGTTCAAAAAAGATTTCTGGTGACATTCACCACTGTCACCAGTTCCTGACCGAGTAACTGCATTGCTTATTTATTTATCAAGCAGCTGCATTCATTTCCGTAAATAGCTCAGATGTGCACTTGGTACTACAGAATCTTTGGTAAATTCAGGGAAAATAAAAGAAACACGACTTGTAAAGATTATTCTTACATTCAGTAAATCAGCCATGAACTTTGAAAATTGACAGCCAAGTTCAAGAATTGCCTTAATGCTACTGGGGACAGTCAGGGGACAGTGCAAGAGTCTGACCTCAGAGGGGACTGAGCACTTCTAATGGTTTATGCTACTTCCCTTTTTGTGTGTTTTGCCAAGACAACACCATTTGCAAGCTGAGGAAGTTCAAAGCTTTTCTATATTTTACCAAATCAATCTTGTTCATCCAGTGAATCAAGTTTGCTGGTTTGCACAACGAGTTGACATTATTTACACAAATCAATACACTTCATGCTGGCCCAGGTGTTCTGGGCCGAGAACTGTTGCTCCAGTACAAAAGGCTGTTTGTGACACCCGTCCCAAAAGCTGGCACTAACGTGTGCCCTCTGCCTCACACCAGCAGCAGCCACAGGAGCCACCCCGTGGGCTAACGGGGACAGACCAGTGATGGGAGAGTGCTCCCTGCCCCCCTGAACCGCTCACAGCAGCAGGACAAGGCCTTCCAGAAAGAGCCAAGTGCGTGACGAGGTGACAGAGAGAGCAGGTAACACTGATCATGAACCTAACTGTTGCAATGCACAGCAGGGGCCACAGGGGCCTCCAGCCTTACCCATGCAGTGAGGGCTGAGGTTGGGTATGACCTCAGCCTCATGAGCTCCATGGCTCTGCCCCCAACAATTCCCAAGTCCTGACAGGTCTGAAGCCTTGGCTAAGTGCTGATTCTGAGGTGGTCTAAGCAAGTGTTGCACTGCAGGAGCCCCTCAGCACCGTGGGGTCACACTGTCCTGTGTCACAATAAAAGACTATCTTCCTGTCTCTCCCACAGGACTCACAGCGAGAGCAGAGGCCCCAAGCCCAAGAATGGACAGTGCTCTAGACCCTTAGCAAAGCTCCACAGCAGGCAAGGCAGAAAAGGTAAGGACTTGCAATGATACGGAAAGATGTGCAGAGTCTGGCTGGGACTGTGGCTCCCTCTCAACAACAGACATTGCTAAATGTGCTGGTATCAAATGTAAAATTTGCCTGGGGTGTCCTCCATGCTGCACAGACACAACAGACTTTACAAAGACTTCATATCCACATCTCTAATGACACAGTTCTGAAATAATCTCAGCACAAAACATATTAAATGGCTTAGGAAGTTCATTAAGTATCTGCTTCCAAATCCAAGCATAGAAAGACCCACCTGCGGGTTCCTCACTTCAGAAAACCCTACAGAGCAGGAACAAGTTCTAAACACACCACATGCAGAGAGAGGATCCTGCTGAGACAGTCTGGCAAGAGGAAAAGAACAGGGACACAGCAGAAAGAATAATTTTTAAACAGTGTGTTACTATTTAAATAAAAAATGCCATTTGTTATTGGTGCCTTTTCAGGAGGTCCTTCTAATTTCAGCAGTATCACCCCAAATTGGACTCATGCCCAGGAAAGAGGCAGCCCAGGGCTGGAAGGCAATGGGTTAAAGTCAAACAGAGAAGCAAATGGATCCTCTGTTCAAAGCAGCAGCATGCCCTTGAACATCACCAGACAGTGAGTGAAATGGCACCACTTGGAAAAATACTCTGCCCCACTGCTGGGAGCTGTGGTGTGGGAACGTGGTCATTTCTGAGAAGCAGGCCACGTTTATTTGGAAGCAAGAGTAGAAAACTTACAGTAACTAACAGAAAGCTCAGCATCACTCTGTCCTACTGAGATACTGTTTCTCTGCTCCTAGGAACGAAGGCGCTGTAGGATGTTCAACACCAGCACGAACGCCTCGGGAAACAACTGCAGCCCCCGCACAGCAGTGACCACGACAGTCATTCCACTGCTCTACTCCTTCATCTTCCTCACAGGGCTCTCGCTGAACGCCCTGGCAGGCTGGGTCTTCCTGCACGTTTCCAGCACAAAGAGTTTTATTGTCTATCTCAAAAACATCGCCGTGGCCGATCTCCTCATGAGCCTGACGTTTCCTTTCAAAATCCTGGCTGATTCAGAGATTGCACCTCTGGAGCTCAACCTGTTTGTGTGCAGATACTCTGCAGTCGTGTTCTACATGAACATGTACATCGGGATCACCTTTTTCGGCCTCATAGGGTTTGACAGATACTACAAAATTGTAAAACCTTTGTTCACCTCCTTTGTTCACACAGTGAACTACAGCAAGGTGGTCTCTATAATCATATGGCTGTCGTTAATGCTTATATCATTTCCAAATATGATTTTAACTAATGAAATCACTAAAGACAATTATTCCAGAAAATGTATAGGTCTTAAAAGTGAGCTTGGCAGACAGTGGCACACAGCGACAACTTATATTTGCACAGGGATTTTCTGGGTTGTTTTTATTCTGCTAATCATATTTTACACTGCTATATCCAAAAAAATATACAGCTCTTACAAAAAATTCCGAAGGAGCTCAGACACGGCCAAGAGAAAAACCAGCCGGAATATATTCAGCATCATGTTTGTGTTTGTCATTTGCTTTGTGCCCTACCACCTCTGCAGGACCCCATACACCCTGAGCCAGACCAGCTCCCAGTTCACCTGCCAGTCCCAAAAATCACTGTACTATGCCAAGGAGTTCACTCTGATGCTGTCTGCTGCGAACATCTGCCTTGACCCCATTATTTATTTCTTCCTCTGCCTCCCTTTTAAAGAAAAGCTGTATCAAAAACTGCATCTCAAGCTGAAAGCTTCAAGTGAGGTTGAAATTTCTAAATCCAGAAGATCAAATACACTTCGGGAAAGTATAAACATCTTGTAGTTTCAGGTCTGTACAATTGTGCACGTTTCAGGAAGTCATTCACAAATGCAAATGTCCCAAAGAAACACAACAGATGAGAACCAGCAACAAACAAAAGAGGTTTCAACACAAAACACCAAGTGCTCTTTCTCTGTATATAACCATTATTGCATGTGCCAATGTATTCACTGTGTGCTGTTTCACTGACGCTGTGATTGCATTAGGATGTGACACAACCCACCTGGATCTTCAAAACAGAGAGAGGAGTACCTGGAATGGCATGTTCTAGAGCTCCAGGCCATAGGTCTCTGAAAGGATCATCCAAAAGACCCAAAACCAAACCAATTTTCTGCTGTTTCTCACAAAGGCACGACACACGACAGCCACCAAAGCAGCCTGACAGCCCTGGGAACACCCAACAGCTCCCCCTCGAGCAGGCAGAGCCCTCGGAGGCAGCACGAGGATGGTCAGCACGGGTCTCTCAGACTTGGCCTCCACCAGCCCAACCAAGGGGACCCAGACTGTGCTGGGAATCTCACTCGTGTATCTGCTGGGTCACAGAGCGAAGGGTTGGTGGCAATGCACAGCTTAAGGAAGGATTCTATGCCAACAACTGGGGGGGGGGAAGATAACAAATAAAAAAATAAATTTAAAAAGAAAATCAAAAACCCACACAGCAAATCCTCACAGATACACACAAAGCCTGAAATATCTTTGGTTATATATATATATACATATAAACATATAGAAGTTTTCTTAAGGGACATATTCTATAAAACTAAGAACTAAACATAACTATTTGTCACCCTTGGGCAAAAAATGTCAGAATATTTCTATAAGATGTGATGTTCAATCTAAGCAAGGGTTTCAAGAGGATCCTTCTATAAAGTAAGGAGCACAGTTACACTGCACGGTCTTCCTCAGGGCTTCTCTGAACTAACATGAACACAAACACATCCACACCAAACTGCAGAAACTCTGCTGGTGCAGGAAGAGGCAAGAACATCACAGAGCTGTCTGTGAACACACAGGTACCACTGTCTAGAAAATCCAGGTGCATTTAAATCCAGAAAGAATGGTTTGTTGGTTTTCCCATGCTTTTGACACAGTGATAAAGCATTTCTGTTTGTACCAAGGTAACAGCTGAAAGCCACCAATCTGCTCTGTACAAATATAATATCTTTTATAATTGTGTTTTTCAGTGCAGATTTTTTTTTTTAATTGATTTTATCATCGTACAGGGAAAACCCACCAGGGCATAAAGTCTCCACTAAAGCTTTCAGGCAGCAGCTCTGGAGGCTGAATGCTTTCATTTTACTTAACAAAGAAACTACAGGAAGAGAAATAACATGTGCTTCACCCTTCTGTCACTGTGTTTTATTTTAGTCCTAACAGATAAGAGTGAAAAATTTTCAAACATCTGGTCCTTGCACCTTCTCCAAGACCGGGGGTAAATTCTCTTGGCCTGAGACCACTGGTCTGCAGCAGCAGGATTCCACCACCCCACAGGATTGTATTCCAGCTAAAGGTCTGGACACCTCTGCTGGGTTCACACACACCTTTGTGAAGCAAATCCACCTCCACATGTTTCTCACTTGCCTGGAGAGCAGTCCCAGCTGTCCCAGGGAGGACCAGCACCCCAGCCTGGGTGTTCACTGGACTGCAGGGGCTGGGGGTCCCCAGCCCAAACCTGCCCACAGGGACTACAGGACAAGGCTGTGTTCTGGTTGTTAAGAAAATACATAAAAGATTATTTATGTGGTTCTTTCAGAGCTCCCCAACTCCATTAAACAGACTCTGAAGGCTCTGTCCTCTAAACAAGGGAGCCAACCTGCTGGGAAAGGGAATCTGGTGCTTTGTGGAAGATCTTTTGTCATTTATGGCAAAAACATTCAGTTCCCTGCATGGCAGGGCTTGGTATTTGCCTACGTAAATCTACATAATTGTGGCTGCGAAAGATCACTGGCATAGGCAGATGAAAACTCTTCCCCAATATATATTTGAATAACTTTTTAATTGCTTCGCAAGCTTTGAAAACATTATTTATATTGCTTCCTCACCCTAGCAGATCACTGATATTAGAACAACAAGAACCTACATGCAGGCACCAGGGAAAGGGTGGTGACCAACACCCTTGATCAAAGGAATGCTACATATAATTCACTTTGAAAAACTCCTCCTCCAAGAGCTTCACTAGTCAAGAAACGCTCCTGTGCCCCTGCTCCTGCTACAAACCCACCCTGTGAGTGACAAGTCCCAAATAACACCAGTGTCAAACCAAGCCCCTGCTCCATCTCCCCAGCCTTGCTCCTCACTTCGCTGGATGAACTGAAGCCAATTTTTTTTCAGCACTGGGTAAATTAATCCTTTCACATCTTTCCCAGCACATCATGCCTCAGACACCCCAAGCCAGCTCCTCACACACCCAAGTAACTCATATTCACATATCTGTTCTCCTCCTAAAACACCTCTGCAGAAAGGGCAGACCATTTCACACTAAAGGTTTACCCAACTATCACATACTTTGTCTGTTTATACCTGGAAGTTTCCTGAGTTGTAAACTGACTGCTGGAAAGGGGAGAGCAACAAAGACACAGAGACAGAAACAACTGACAGTGCTGCAGTTTGGGTTTAAAAAAAACCCTACAAGTATGGCGAGATCAGCTTTGCATAAGCAGAACACCATAAAATGAGCCCATGTTTGCTCACAACTGGACATGGGATCATGCCGGATCACGACGTTTTGCAAACATTTTGACAAATATGGTCTGAACTTTCAGCTTATGACTAAACATAAAACCAGACATTCTTCATCTGTTCCTTCCCAAAGCTCTGGTACGGGGTCTGTAAATTCCTGTGGATTCTCAACTACAACCAAGTGCCACCAGTTAGAGTTTCAGTGTCGCTGTCAGTCCCTCACCCCCAGCATGGTGTCAGACCTTTTCCCATGGCATACAAAAAAAAAAAATAAAAACATTTCCCCTACTTCCCTAATGTGTCATTTTTATTTTTAATGGTGCTTGGTAAATGTCCAAAGGTTTAGAATATTAATTGAGATAAGCAGAATCCCTACATGCCTTAAAATCCACAAATTAGAATGGAACTCTAAAGCAAACACTCACGAGATCCCCAAAACCTGGAATTTCATGCAGGTATATCACAATGAGCGAGGACCAACTACATTGCAAAATCCTGATTCCACACAGATTTTAAATGTAAAATATATGGGAGAGGGGAGCAAGGTGCAACAGAGTTTCAGATTTATAAAAACAAAAGCAAAGAAACAGCCACTGATGTCACACACTCTTAGCCCCAGGTCAGGGATCTGGGACTGAGCAGATGAACTTTTGGGAACCACACAAGAAAGTCCACACACTGAGGTTGACCCAACCACACATCTCATGACCCTTACATATGTGAACACATGATAAACATTTAAACCTTCAGGCGTGAAAGCAGCAGGACACACTGCACAGGGCAGTGCCCACAGGGGTCAGCCAGGCCACAGCTCCAGCCCGGACAGCTCCTGTCCCTGGCACCTACAGATCAAACACCTCTGACCATCTGCCCTCCACAAAAGCTTAATGGGAATCACACAGATCTGTGAGACTGGCCCAGCACCACGCCTGACCCGGCTGTTCCCCAGCCCACTCCCCACCCATCAGTCCCCGTGGGCAGCAGGGTGGGTGTCGGGGCACAGCCCTCGCCTGGCCCTCCCCAGGAACAGGAAAGAGAGGGCCCTGGGCTGTTCCGTGAGCACTTACGTCTTTCTGTCCCACTCTTTCGGTAACTTCCACGTGATTTAGCCATTTGAACTCTGGGTTAAACTGCGTCAGTCGCCTCATTTAAAAACCACAGCCACGTTTTCAGATCCGCGCAGAGGCAGCCGGAGGAGAAGGTCACACCATCGGGCTGGGGGAGCAGTCGCTGCGACACATCAGACCTTTGCAGACCGATGCCCAGGAGAGCCCAGGCCACAGGGACAGGTACGTGGTTCAGTCTCTGTTTCAGCCTGTTTCGATGCCCATGGATGTACAGTCAGAACCCGGCTGTGCCAGACGCACGGGGGTCGGGCTCGGGCTCAGCAAACCAGCCTGGCTGCCGGTGCCAGTGTCCCCGGGCAGAGCCACGCTGTGCCCGCAGGGGCTCCGGTCCAGCAGCCCCTCGGGGCTCGGTTTGCCGGGGGCTCCGGTCCAGCAGCCCCTCGGGGCTCGGTTTGCCGGGGGCTCCTCGCCCCGCACAGGACGGGACGAGCCGGGCTGCACCGAGGGCAGGGCAGGAACTCCAGTGCCCAGGGAGCAGCGAGCCCAGCACCGCCTGCCCTCACCTCACCACACACACCACGCTCATTCCACCCAGGTACCTGTGCTCAGCACAACAGAGGCCTGCAGAAAGCCAACTGCAAGGAGTAAACTGCTTCCTTCCCCTTTCAAACCACTGGAGTATCTGCAATCATTTTGCTTTACAAATTATGCATACATATTTTACAGCAGAAATCATACGTGCAGTTGCAGTAGTTCTCTTATATTGTGTACTAAAATTAGAAACAATATAAAGAAATAGAATTGTTGCATTCTGATGCTTCTCAAGACATAAATGTATTGGTTTTCATTCCAAGAAATTCGAAGGAACAGCTTTTCCCACAGCCATTCTATGCAGCAGCCTGCAGTGTAGCAATCAAACAAGCCCCTCAGTCATGGAGTCATATTTAGTTGAAATAGGACCAATATTTTTTACTTTTCTTCCCTTTAATTTCTAGTGAAGCCTACAAAGATAGTGAGTGACAATACTTATTATCTGCTTCTTTCAAAATGTGCTTTTCCTAAAAGTTTCATAAAAACATACAATTAATTTGTTCAAGTGGGAAGAGAGAGCAGTGTGCAAACCTCAGGACTGATCAGAACCATTTGCTCACCCATTAGACAAACCCATATTGGTCTGCCAGTGCACTCCCTCAGAACTCCCAACACATTTTTATAGAACAAGGCTGGTACAAAGATTACTTTTTTATAAGCATAGTTTCAATCCTTAAAAAAAAAAAAGTTATGAAGTTTTAGCATTATTAACTAGATGCTTAAATAGATTCAAACCTTTTTCTCTGGCACCTTGGCTGAGGGCGGGCGTCAAACCAAACCCTCCCAGAAAGGCTGCTCTAGTGGAAAAGCTGCTCAGAAGGCTCAGGAACAAATCCTAATATATTCCTAAGTCTTCCAACATGAGAACAAAGCCCTCCTGATTATCTGGGAAGCAGCACAAAGAGCGAGAATAATATTTCTTCCTAATTGCATTTTTCCTTGAAATTAATCAAGCAAACTTCTAAGAGAATAACAACTGTCTCTTAGGAAAGGCAGATGTCATTGATGTCCTCTCGGTTCTTTTCGTAGGTCCTTGATACCTCAAGTCAGCAAAGCCAACTCACACAGGAGTTTACAATGTCAAGCAACATTTCAGAATGCCATATCTATGAAGAAATGGAACCTTTTACCTATTTTTACTACTTGATTTTTCTTATGGGAATTATTGGAAGCTTTTTCGCACTGTGGGCATTCACACAGAAGCATCAGAAACACAAGCCTATGAGCATCTACTTAATCAACCTCCTCACTGCAGATTTCCTGTTAACTTTGACTTTGCCAATGAAGATTATTGTTGACCTAGGAATTGCGTCCTGGAATCTGAGAATATTCCACTGCCAAGTTACAGCCTGTTTCATCTATCTGAACATGTATTTGTCAATCATATTTTTGGGATTTGTGAGCATGGATCGCTGCCTGCAGTTGATGCACAGCTCTAAGATCTACCGCATCCAGGAGCCGGGGTTTGCCAAGACACTGTCCGTGGTCGTGTGGCTCATGATTCTCCTCATAACCGTGCCTAACATGGCTATTCCCATACAACACATCGAGGAAAGACCCGGCGCAGGATGCATCGACTTCAAAACGAAGTTTGGGAGAGACTGGCACGTGTTCACTAATTTCATATGCACAGCGATATTCCTGAATTTCTCAGCCGTGATCCTGATCTCCAATTTCCTCGTCGTCAGACAACTCTACCGTCACAAGTACAGCGAGAGCTACGGCAGCGTGAGGAAGGCGCTGACCCACATCCTGCTGGTGACGGCCGGGTACCTGCTCTGCTTCGTGCCCTACCACGCCGTGCGCATCCCCTACACGCTGAGCCAGAGGGACGCCACGGCCAGCTGCCCCCTCAGACGGGCCCTCTTCAAAGCCAAGGAGTCCACCCTGCTGTTTGCAGTCTCAAATCTCTGCTTTGACCCCATTCTCTATTACCACCTTTCCAAATCCTTCCGGCTGAAGTTCACAGAGGCGTTTGCAGCCCCCAAGCAAACAAAGGCGCTGACAGACGTGGAGCTGCAGCACAGCAGTGAACAGCAGGTACACGGCCCCAGCTCTCAAACACAGGCACAGAGCGAGCCCACCAGCAGCAGTGAACAGCAGATACACCTCCCCAGCTCTCAAACACGGGGACAGAGTGAGCCCACCAGCAGCAGTGAACAGCAGATACACCTCCCCAGCTCTCAAACACGGGGACAGAGTGAGCCCACCAGCAGCAGTGAACAGCAGATACACCTCCCCAGCTCTCAAACACGGGGACAGAGCGAGCCCACCAGCAGCAGTGACAGCTGTCGGGTGACTGTGCACGCAGACACCGCGGGTGACAACGCTCCTGACGATTCGTGAGCCCGAGCAGAAGGAAAATACTTGATCAGTAAATGCCCATGGCTGTGTTCCACACTCACACAGGGGGTCTGAGCTCACAGAGCCTTCAGTGATGCCTTCCACTCTGCTCAGTGAGCAGTGGTGACCCACCAGGGATCAGCAACGTGTAACAATACATGTTCAGACTCAAACATACTTTAGAATTATTTATGGCAAACACCTGAACTCACCTTTTCTAAGTTAAATATTGTGTATTTACTATATTAAATGACTTGGTGCAATCAAGTGAAGAAATTACTGAATGGAAGTTCTTCAGCTGCAAGGTTTTTTTTCACACACATGATTAACCCAAAAGCATTTCAGAGGGCATTATTTACTCCAGACAGGGATTTTAAACTGCACTGATTAAAAATTATTGTATCTGCCTATATCATACCTGCAGTTTTTATACATAAATTTCTTGTTCTTACCAAGTTCCATTGCCTCTCCTTGCTGCTGCTTCAGTGAATAGGAAAAAACCTAACATGTTATTATAGAAAATTCAAGCAAGTTTTAAAACAAAGAGTATAAGTATCCAGCTTGTTCTCTTTGCTTGTTTTCTGTTCATAAAAATTTATAAAACAGCAGCTAAGTTTATTAATATTCTGATATATATTTACTTCCAAAACTTATGCATATGCACAATAATCAATAATCAAAATTTAAAAATCAATTTGCACTGGCAAAATCCAGCTACTTAGATTAGCTCCATCTGCAAATCAAAACTATTTCAGAAACAAAACCAAATTATCTTTTTTTCTAATCCTTGAGTAAAAAAAAAACATGATTCATATTTTGCTCAAAGCAAGCATTCAAAATGGTTCATTCAGTATTTTCATAACAATTCTGCAATAAATCACAACCCAAACTTTGTGGGCTAAGAAATTTAAAGGAAAGAAAACTGGAATTATCACATGATACTCTCACATGAAGCTTCATGGACTGAAAGGACTTGATATTGTTAAAAAGTTGTCATTGTTTAAATATAATAATAACTCTTAAGTAGGTACAGTCCAGTTTGAGGCCTGTTCAGTGTCTGGGGCCTTTTTCCAGCACAGGGGAAAACATGAGAACCCTTCTGCATGAGGGCTGGGATCTAGAGTGTTACTCATGGGGCTTCCTCCAGTTCTCATGAGCCTACAGACAAGCACAGCAACAGCAGCCCAAAATCCACGCTGGAAGCAGCACCAAGTGGGCAGGAAGAAGAGACACCTCCTGTCACACAGTTCAGAGCTACTTCTTTCAGATATTTCGGTGTTCATCCATCTGCCCAACTCCAGCCCAAAATGTTCTATTTAGCAAGCTTTTGTTAGAGCCTGGGTCATGGTGGGCTACTGTGGTGCCTGTCCCTGAACCCCAGTGACCAACACACTTCCCTCCTGGAAATGCTCTGCTGTCCCATCAGGCAGCACCACAACACACGAGCACAGGTCACTCACCAGGGGGATGGGGAAGGTCCCTGGTCACTCACCAGGGGGATGGGGAAGGTCCCTGGTCACTCACCAGGGGGATGGGGAAGGTCCCTGGTCACTCACCAGGGGGATGGGGAAGGTCACTGGTCACTCACCAGGGGGATGGGGAAGTGTGTGGCGTACTGCAGGTGCCGAAGGAGGTCATAGGTGGATGGCACAATCAGCTCTCTCAGCCTCTCCCTCTTGGCTGACTTCTCGCTCGGGACTGAGATCCTTCTCTCGAAGGAAGGGGTCACACTCTGACGAGACTCCCCAGGCATCGGAGAAGAGATCTGAGACATGTAAAGCAAAGGTGTAAGGTAAGTGTAACCTCCAGCTTCTGAAATCCAGCAGCTGCAGACAAAGACAGGATTTGCTCTTGCTTGCAGCTACTTGTCAAATATCTGAGGTTTTTCAAAGACAGACAAAGTAAGGCAATTGCATTCAAGCCTCAGATTTAAGATAAATGTACATGTTATATCCCTGTGCACATCTCCGTGGTTATTAGACAAGTTTTAACCTAGAGATATTCAGTCAGGGAAAAAGCATTCTGATCTGGAGCAATCTGCACACTCCTCATGTTGCTGTGACACAGAAACCACAATGAGCTGTTTCAGCAACTGAGGGAAAATAATGGGATGGGGGAAGTGGGAGGTGACAAGAGACACTGTAGGTAGGCATGGACGTGCTTGAAACCACCAACATGACAATTATCAGGCAGAAACAGGGTCCCAATATCCTGCAAGTGATAAGTCTAGGCAGTCCATGCAAAACAAGGGGAAATCCAAAGGAAGAAACAGGAGATTCGAGAGTTGTGCAGAACAGAAAGGAAAATGAGGGGGAAACAGATTTGAAAAACAGAGCCAAAACATAGAACCATCCTTTGAGAAGCAGATGGCATCAGTGAGGGTCCTTGATGTCAAACAAGTGGGGAGCTCTGCACATTTCTTCATCCTCACTGTAACCCACAGTGCTCAGCACACTGGGGATGGGGCAGGGGGGAGAGCAGGGATGTCTGTGCTTGCAGGAGGACAAACAGGGCAGCACAGGGGAGCAGCAGCAGAATGCAGAGAACAGAGGTGAGGCACTGACAGACACAGAGACGATGCCAAAGGCCATCAGCTGCCGAGGGAAGGAGCAGGGTGGTGCTGGGGCATGGAGGGATGTTCAGTGGCAACACAACAGCAGCCGCGGGCAGCAAAAGCATCGCAGGCATGCAGAAAATCAAAGGCAAACCTACTGGAAATTCTGAACCGAAATCTGCCTTAAAGTCACTCTTTTCTACATCATCAAAAATACCAGTGGTTCCTGAGTCAATGCCCATATGTTGCACAATACCATGATCCTAATAATTGCCAGGGAGAAAAACAAGTATAAGTCACAGCAAACTCAAGCACTGTGCCTCTTTAAGAACTGTGTCTTTCAGTTTGTCCCAAGTTATTCAGATCACCAGACAGCTGCTAGTTTGATACATCTGCACCAAATCAGCAATATTTACAGTTACACACAGCAATGAAGTTAAGGGATCCTTTTCAGCTTTCTCAAAGAGGAAGAGACAAGGAGACACAAAGACCCCCAGTATCTCACACCTGAAATACTAATGCTTCGCTGAGAACCCACATTTAATGAAACACAATAACAAACATGGGAACAGCACAAAGCATTACCTCCAGTTTCACATCATGATCCTTTGAATAATGTTCATCTACAGCTTCCCCATTAAGGGAGTGTGGTCTGGGAGCTGCAGTGATGGACAAGTCCCCACGAGATATTAAAGTGCACATGTAGGCATCGTGGGAGAAAACATCGTGCCGAGTGAATTCCGAGAAAAGCAGCACCAAATTCACAAACTCTGTCTTCTCATGGTCACTGCTTGGGTCAGCTACACAAACAAGAAAAAAACCAGAAGTTAAACTGTAGTTTCAGCTTATAAGTCTTTGGGTTTGAACTGTTCAAACAGCTGGCCTTTCCTCCCAAGCGCTGTCTTACCTACAGCACTTTTGCATTTATAGCAGAAAATCCTATAAAATATTTGCAGAGAATTCGGGATCTGCATGCCAGGCCTCCAAGATATAAAGGCAATATTTTCATTAAAGCTTGACAGTGTAGTGTAGTTTATCTATTAGAGATGCTCATGCACATCAGGAAAACAATAATTAAAATAAATGCATGTTATTTTGTCAGGACTAAGCAAAGCCTAGAGAAGTACAACATATAAAATGTTGTCACTAAGTTTTCATTTGTCACAGCTCTGTTTAATTTGACTTGTTCTTTATCACAGAAAGGTTTGCAACAGTGTGGTTAACAGAAAATAGCTTTATATCATGCCAAATCTATTGGGCAGCAAAAGAACTACCAAACCTGAATTATCACCATTTATTTAAAAGCAAATTATGCTCTGGAGTTCAGATTAGCCCAGCATGTAACAGTGTGTTCAGCCATCCTCACTGGGCTGCAGCACAGCAGCTGTCAGTCTGCCCAGGAGCAGTGGGGTCTGACCCCCCCCTGCAGCCCCAGGTCCTGCTCCCCCCAACACCCCTCAGGAATGAGGCGTGGGGCTGGTGGAGCATCCCAAAACACACACCTGAGCCCAGGTGAGCTGCCCTCCTCAAAATATACCAGTATGTGCTTTTCATTTTTGGAGACTCGGGAGCTCAACCACTGCAAAACCAACACAACAACTCAAAACTTGTCCAGTGTTCCAAAACACCAAAGGACATTTCAAACACAGGAAACATCCCCAGCTCCTTCCCCTGCCTTTCAGAGCTCCCTCGGCCAAGGAGAACAATACCACATCTGAAGGAAGCACAGCAGAAACACAAGGCTTAGTAACACAAATAGTTGGATGGTTTATTAAAACCAGGGTCATCACTGGCACGAAAGCAGAGCACTGCCAATATCTCTGAGTCTGAAACACATTTTAAGAAATTTCTCCTTTTTCGGACATTGAGAGTTTTCAGTACTGTGTTTCAAACCTCTTAAAATCTGTTTTATTTTAAGGGCATCAGGAAAAAAAGATGCCCTAACCAGCAGTACTGGAGATGCCAGAAACACAAGCTATGCTATCAGTTTTATCAGACCAAGACATGTCATGGAGCAGCCCTCAATGAACAAAGATCCTTTTTTCAATCCACTATCTGTCAGCCAACAGCTTTCAGCTGCAACACTTGAGTGTCATTTCTAAGTCAGTCACTTAGAGCATGGATGTGTCAGAAAGAGACAATTGTTTGGTGTTAAATATGCACAGAGTGCAAGTAATTTCCCCAAATCTCAAACAGCTTAAACAGAAATAAACACAGTTTCTGTTAATTTTCCTTTTGGGGGAAAAAAAAAAAAATCAAAAATCATAGAAGGATCCTATAACAAGGATCAAGGAGATTTAAAAGAAACAAGAAAAGAAGTGTGCACATGAGCTGATAATCACAGAAACTGAAACACCCCCTACAGCAAACCAGTAACTTCAGCAGCCAGGCAGAAGACCAGTTGCTTCTGACCTACTTTGGAATATAAATTAGTTCATACTCACATAACGAGGGAGCTTGTGTATCCAAAAACCTTAGCAGGACATTCTGGAAAACAGGAAGACTGGAACCTGTCAAGGAGGCTGAAGACAGAGATTCCTTTTCATCTAGGACTTCAGATTCACCACATCTCTGCACAGTTAAATAAACAGAAAAGCATGTCTCTGCACCCAAATGCACACAATATCCCCACCATTTGCATCTGAGGCCACCACACGTGTGCCTGTTTCCTACCTCGGCACAAACTCCAGACTCACTCTAGAACAACAGGCTTTTCTCATTACCTAGTTTGGTTATTTCTAAGGTGTTTTATTTAATCACTTTGTATTTACTAAGTGGAAAGGAATGCCTGAGACATATTCCATCAGCTGCAACGACACAGTTTCACAGAAAACCAAAAATTCAAGATACAGAACTTCCAGGACACTGTGAACACAAAAGGAAAATTCTCCCCTGTGTAAATTCCAAATTGAACAATGAGCAGAGCAAACCCCTCCGCTTGAGGTGGATTTGGGTGCAGTGAGGCAGGAACAAGGCAGGTCCCTTCCCCCAGTCTCTGGTTTGTGATGAGAGCAGACAAAGCAAGGAGGTTCTGCAAAGCGAAAGTCTCTCTGCACATCCTGTCCGTGTGTCCTCAGCAGCTGCCAGCGCTCCCCCCACACCCGGCTGACAGTCACACACACCACAGTCACACACCACTGCTGGGGACCCTTTTTGCCAGGAAAATCTCCCCAGCAGAGCCCCGTGTGGTGCAGACCCAGCTGGCCCTGCCCTGAGGCCAAGGCAGTGGCTCCCAGCAGTGCCAGGGATGCAGAGCTGTGTGACCCCACAGGGACACCCCACAGGGACACACTGCTCTGCTCCAGCTGATGGCCTTGTCCCACCTGCCAGACCCATAGCCCTCTAAAAGGGGACTCCAGTTCCTGTGGCACCCCTTTAGTCAGACAAGTAGTTCACAGAAGTGAGAGACTTCAAAGAGACATAAGTCGGCTACCATAGACCATTCTGAATCAGGCTGAAGTTACTTACTTTAAATAGAAGGCTTTTTCATTCTAAATTTGTCTAGAATTTTAAAAATATTAATTGATGAAAAGATTACCAGTGCTCCAAACTCACTCCTTTTGTAACAAGATGAGATTAAAGTGAGGCTTCCTCGGAAACACCTTACTCTTTAAGCAAACTGTCACACTACGCTACAAGTAGAAACAACTTACTTCTGCCTCAATCTCTGCTTGCCTCTTCTCCAGAAGCTTGGCCACAGCCATGGCCCTGTGCTTCCCGGACCTCTTACAGCTCACAGCCCACTCACAGAGCAGCATCACCACGGCCTCGTCGTTTGGGGCAACCTGTGCAGGGCAGAACAGACAGAGAGCAGCTCACCCACGCAGCCCCCAGGCTGAGCTCGGAGCAAACAGCCTGCACAGCCAGAGCTCTGCAGCAGGAAAACCCAAACGAGCTGCAGCTTGGTCTTCCCTACTGACAGAGGCACACACTTGCTGTCATTTGCTTCATTCACAGTGTTTTCACATGACACATAAGGAAATCCCAGTTTTCACACTGCTGATACTCAAATCAAAATTTCACTTTATCATCAAGTTCACAAAACCAGAGAAGGGTGATGTGCTGTGTGAGCAAGAGGAACAGGAGCAGTGCACCCACAGAGCCTCCCAGCCCACTAACCACAAGGGATTTACGTGCTCCTTATTTTAATTCCTCCAGACCTCCTCCATCTGTTTCCAGACTGTGACTTGCATCCCACTGACACATTACAACAAACAAAACAAAACATCCTCCCACATCTAAAGGC